>NW_009628532.1:13036-41848 GCF_000690535.1 Cariama cristata
ATGTTTTCCAGTGAAGACAGTCACAGAAGAAGCGTAGAGCAGCTGATGCGCTGCACCAGGCTGCATTTGTCAGGAGCCAGCAGAGAGAATCAGGACAGATGTTCTTCTCTCTGTATTGAGCAGTGCTGTGGAGAAAAAAACCCCAAAACTCTATGTCAAACCAGAGCTGCTATATACTGGTTAACTAGTTTTATGGCTTGGGAGCAGTGCTGCTCTGCCTGGCCTATGTAGCCAAGTATCTTTTTACAGAGCCCAGAGGAAGAAGAGAGGCAGAGCAGGTCTCCTCTAATTGTGGGGTCAGGATACAAGAGTTTGAAATTTCTAAACACAGGTTAGGAAATGTTCCTGTGCCACTATTTTTAGGAATTGCTTAAGCCTTTTCTCTTTAGAGAGCAGTAAAGCTAGGATAATATTAAGATGGTTAGAATGCCTCATCTTCTTCCATTTAATATGCCAGGTGGAATAGTCTCTGTTAAGTCCCTGTAAATCATTAACTCTTTTTTGCTAGCTAGAAAAGAAATATAGTTTCTTCTTTACAACTTTCTGACAGATATTAAAATACAATAAAATGAAAATGGCTTCACACTGTAATTCACTGGGACTTCTCTCCTGAGAACAGAATGGAGCAATGTAGGATTAATGTTGATTCTATCACTGCTGCCTTCTCTAAGGAAAAAAGTCCTTGCAGATTTAAGAGAATGTTTTTGTGTGGCAATCTTTGGGGAGTTGCGCTGCCTGTATTTAAAGTCTCTAGAGGTCCAAGTCCCTCAAGACCGCATGGAGGACAGTCCTAGATGATGATCAGAATGATTCAATATCATAACAAATTAGGTTGTAAGAAGAGGAACCAGTGTAACCTTAACGATCATTTAAAGGCTTGCCCCAGAGCTCATCAGACACAATGAGCTTTGAACCAGTCTCCATCCAGACCTCCTTTCTCAGGATTACAACTGTAGATGAAAATATTGTGCAAGTGTTTGTGTTTCTCTTTTCCCTGCAGTACTTCTCTCTGCTCAAAAATTAGGCTTACAGACTAGAGTTTAGTGGGATTTTGGCCACCATGAGCCATCCTGAACAATATTGGTTTGCACAAGGAATTTTCAAATACAAATTCCAGCCACACGAAATGTTTTCGAGATAGCCTCAGCCCTGGTTTTGTATGCATGGCCTACAAAGATCTGCATGCTGCATGAGCTGCAGGGAATAGAGAGGCAGGAATGAACAGAGTGCAGACCAGTGTTAGATAGGTTATATAGAGCTGATGTCTGACAGTACGACTGGTAGAGAAAGGAGGTCACATGTGACATTTATTACCTCATTCATGGCCTGATAAATCAGTCTCTGTCTTTACCCTCAACTGTTTGGCTTTTGCCACCCACAGCCCCCATGACTCCATCATCATAATGAATAATTCAATAAATATTTTTAAACTCCGGCTATTATTGCTTATTTAAAGCTTCCTACTTTATGGTTTGTGGGGTTTTCAGGAATTGCTAAGTGTTGGTTCTGTGTGGTTTTTATAGGTTTTATAAAGGGCACGGGGAAGAAAGCAGGTGGTGGTTTTTGGTATAGCAAACAGAAAATTCATTGAAACTGGCATAATTGACAGACTGGAAAAATATAATTACAACAGTAGGTAAGAAAGGTGAAGAGATCAGAGAGTCCTTGAGGGTTAAAAGCAGCAGAAAGACCACAAAGGAAGAGGAGCCATTTGTGGCATTCAAGGGTGAAGATATTGAGGGGCACTGAGGTAAACCTGGAGGAATATGTGGATGGAGCATCTATTGCTTGTACAGAGTTGAGCAAAAATAAAGAAATACCAGAAAGGCTGGAAGGTGAACAGGGGCAAGATGGCAGGGTTTGCATTTTAGCTTTAGGGAATAAAGAGTCAAAACGAGAGACTCAGGCTGTGGCTGAGGGGAAAATTGCAACAGTCAGAGAGAGGTGAGAGAGAGAGACAAGAAAGCAAGCAATTCTGAAGCAAAACAGTACTGAAGTTCATCTTACCTTCACCTACACCAGTTTTGCTCTTCCCTACTTTGCAAGACAAATCATGAAAATAAAGTGATTGCTTCAGACCCACACCATGCCTAAAGGACAGTGATGCTACATACCCTCAGTGCTTTCAAGGCGCAGGACAACTGAAGCTGCAATGTGAAAGGATCTTTCACGTAGCATTGTGCAATGCCTCAATGTTAGCATGGCTTGGGGCTTCTGCTCTAGTCCTGTGAGATGCTCTTGCTCTGCTTGCCTTCTTGCTCAATGCATGGAGTCAAACACAAGGAATAAAGTTTCTGCTTACTTTCCTGTTAAAGATGGTTTCTAAACAGTTTCCAATTGGATTGGAACCCTTAAAAAAAAAAAAAGAGCTGCTGTTTCCTTCTATTTCTTATTTCCTTTCCCTTCTGTATTTGACTTTCACCTCAGTAAATATTGATGAAACTGAATGGACAGAGATGGGTTTCTCACTGCTACTCATACTAAGAGTTATCAACAAATTTAATTTTCAAAATCCTACCCTACGTGCATTCATCAAGCATGGTGAATGCTCCACTTCTTTCCCATTTTCCAATGAGATGTTTTGATATTAAAAACGTTTTCAAACTTATCATTTTTACTTTTAAATTTTATTTTCTTAGGCATTTTGGAAAAAACAAGATAAATTAAAAAGATTATGAAAAACATAATCTAGAACTGTGCTTTTGTCCTAGAAAGCTATAAACAGGTATTTGCAGTTTGTAGCAGGAAAATTGGATGAAGTTATAAAAAAGAATAGAATTATACAGACATGAGTAAATTAGGTATATTAGAAAGAGTTAAAACAGTGTTTTGTGAGGGAAATCAAGTCTCACAGAGGAGTCAACGAGTACACATATAACAGTGGCCCAGTTAATGTACTGTATTTCAGTTACTAAAACTTTTTGATGATGCTTATCTCCAAAGACTTCTACAGTAACTAAGCGGTTGTAGAATGAATGTGGATGTCCTCTCTTGAAATAACTGTCAAAAGATAAGAAACCAAATGAAGGAATAAATGGACTGCTTTCTCATGGAGTCTTCCTGCATCTGTGCAAGTCAACATGTTTCTAAATGGTCTGGAAAAGAAGCTGAAATTCAACACTAATAAATGAGAGTTAATACTTACAGAAAAAGCAAACCCTTAGCACTATGATGGAGAGATTGACTCAAAACTAAATTGAACAGACTCAGTGAAAGAACAGTGTAACTACAGCTATCAAACACAACCAAACAAATGCATCTTCCTAAACAACATCTCCAAATCTCCACTGGAATCTGAAACAACACGCCAGGGGAAGATGTCCCTATAGATGTCCTTTCTGCTCCCTTCCTAGGTTTCTAATACCAACTACACCTGCAGGACGCTCACTGGAGTGTCTCTTGGTCCGATGAGGTACAGGTGCTGTTACAGTCTTCCTCTTCTCATTCTTCCTCAACACAACTCCCCCGTCCGGAAGTTAGAACGAAATCAATGGAGTTAAAGTAGATCACACCAGTGAAAAAGAGGGGAAAACACTTAGTGCTTTTTTTCTGGGACATGCAGATGCTGTGACAGGCAGTCTTAGTTAGGAAACATCAAAAGTGTAATCGTATTAATAGAATCACTTTCTTAGGCATGTGAAAATGGAGATGATGTATCATTTACAAGTGAATGAAGATTCAACACTGGTAGCTGCTGGACTGCATAATATGGTCACAAAATACTTCCATAATAATGAGTCCAGGAAATTATTGCACAGCTGTAACACAAGTGTGGAGGAGATTAGGAGAGACTTTCAAAGGATTTTTAGGTTCTCCGTTTTTAAAAATACCTTTCATTCTCAATACAGCCTGATTGCATACAGTAGCTTTCATGAAGGCAAGAAGCAACCACAGCAAAGTCTTGCAGAGAAAACACTAGCATATTTGGATGTGCTGGCAACGTAGCTCTAGGATGTAAAGAACTTGCAGTATCCAAATCATAGGAAGAAAGACAGGATCATGATTCTGCACAGCCTTAATTAGAGGAGGAAGTCTTCGGAAGAAAATGCTTGCCCGCACCCCCGAGTACTTATTACAATTGTTTTCACATTCAGTTCAAGAATCTCCTGGCTGTATCAATTAGAGTTTGATTATAGGCAGACAGAAAGAGTCTGTGGAGTCATTTGTCTAGCTGCAATGGTAGGTACTGTGCTTCTCTTGCCCTCAGGTGGAGAGACTAGCAGAGGGCAGTGAATGTCTTGGGACACTATTTCCAGATGAGTAAGACAGGGACATTGGGAATAAGTATGGTGGTTAGATCTGCACTTATCTAGAAAATTTTATTTCCCTGCTTAACCAAGGCAAGAAAGTTAATTCACAAGACAGATATTCCCCTCTTCCCTGCCCCTCTCCCCACCAATTAACTGAATTTTGGTCGAGGCTGAAGCGGTGGGTTCTCCCAGCCCTGGAACTGATTCTTAGATGTGTCTCCAAGAGTAGGAGACATGACAACAGCAGACATACAGGCTCCCATGTGATATTCATGGGAAGAAGAAAAGTAGGTGTCATTGTAAAGAGGTCCCAGTTTCAATATGCATTGTAACCAGCTTTTCTAATCTATCAACACATATGAATAAAATCCATATAAATTCCACAATACGACTTTGGTGGTACAATCTAGAATAATTTGGTCCTGTCCTCAGTTGATATTAATTAAAACCGAATAGAGGATTTACCCTGGCTCTGCAGATTTACTGTGGTGGAAGAGTCAGCCCCATGGTTTTTCCTTGGCTTTGGGATTATGACATTAGATTTATTGACTCATTTGCTACAGTAACAGTCTCTGGACTGAGCCACAGTCGATAGCAGTGTGGTGAATGGTCTGGCTGAGGAGTGGGACAGGAATAAAGACAGAACATTTGTTCTGAAAGACAGAACCCAGTCTTCATTCCTCTCCTAGTCCATCGTGACTGCTTTCCACATACAGTGAAGATGATTTGCTTTGGGACTTGAAATGAGCAAAAGCATCTTTTTCTTAAATGAAAAGTGTGGTAATGAAAAGGATTTGACAGGCCATAGAATGCACTACAGAGCTTTTTTGAAATGAACTACCTTCACTTTCACCGTAAAGAAAAGGGATTTTCTAGTACTAATTTTTATGCTAAGAATTGAATGCAATGGATTGTACACATGCTTGTACAGGTTATGATGGTGTTCGGTTTTGCAGTTACCTGCTGCCTTGTGTTGAGCTGTCCAGACATAAGCTGGGAATCAAGAGAGTTTGAGGAACTCATGCCAGAGAGCATAGGCTCCTGAAATTACAGAGTAAAAAAAATATACTTATGAACTTAGCGATAAATGAGTAAATACAGATAGATGAGGCACGATGACTTTGTATGTGACAATAATATGAAGCTGGTGAATGTGATGATCGTGTGTAACAAATGAGAAAAATATTTTTCTCTGATTTAATTTCTGACTCAGAATTTAGATTTTTCTTGGACAATCACTAAGAAGTGGATGCTTTAGTAAGGAGGAAATCTGCCTAACTTACCAAATTTCAAAGAATAAGTTTTACAGAAGATTTTAGAGCATCTGCAGATGGCAGATGAGAATGAATGCAGGTTGAGTGACAGAGGAATGATTTTTCCAAAATGTATTCCCTATTTTATTACCTGATCATTAATATAATATTACTTAATCTTATGGTAACTGGCAATGAGCATTTTTACCAACAACAGAGCAAATTTGTAGCAGTCTGTTTCTAGTTCACCGTATGAGGAACTGAGCTCCCAGAAGAGTCTCGTGTGCTCGGCATGACCACTGTGACGAAGCTGCAGGGTGATAGTATCCAAGACAGATCAAATGCAAGAGAGAAGCATATGAAGAAATATCTTCCATTTGCTATCTGCCCAAACTTGCACTGCTGTCCTGCTTTGACTGCTGGACCACAAAGTTTCTGTTCAGACGACAGCTTTCCCTGAGGCAGTACCTTTCATTGCACAGATTTATGCCCTGAGTGTGTTATAATGAATTAACATCACTCTGCTACATGTGCAGCATTGCCGTTGACCTGATCTGTTCTCAATTCACCTGGGGAGAAGTGTTTTCTGCAGTGCTAGACTCAAACAACGACAGTATCTGACATGAGTAACCTTTTAAGTATAAAGCAACTGGTACTATAAAATGATTTATACAGTGTCCTGGCATTTACAGTTGCTAAGATGAACTGCTTTGGGGTATACGATAAAGCCCTTTATCAAAACTGGCTTTACATGTCTGCTCACAGCCATAAAGAGAAATGTGTGAGAACATATCCTCCTCAGTTCTCCCCAGAGGATACAAAAGGACAGCTTGTTCAGTACAATACTTGGTCATAGTGGTGGGATTTGTTTCTGGATTATCAGTTTGTAATTAAGGGAATTATTAATGCTGAGAAGGAATTTTGAGTTCAATCCATCAGCCATTATCAACTTTAATGGACAAAAGTGCACTCAGCAGAAGAGAAAATATGAACTAACTCCACTGGTGTGAAAAGGTGTGTCCCAAGTCCATGGAACAGCACCGACTTGCAGGAGCTGGAGACCTGGCATGTCACTGACTGTGGGGCAGTTGGACTCCTTCGGACAATTACGTATTTTTGGGCTTTCTTGCACTGTGAATCCTCTCTGCTCTTTCTAGAGGTGGCTAATGAAAACATCCTTGTTCAGTATATGCGGTTCACAGCATTCCCCGTGTTCCCTGGAACAGCAGAGTGCTTGTTCGTTGCTCTGAGTTCCTGTAGGTCATTTGTTATGCGGGAATCTACTCACTTCAGTGCTTGTGGGGAGGCTAAATTTTGCATCTTTAGAAACCTAAATACCTTTGAAAAATTATTTCCTTATGAGTTTGAAACAACGTTCAGAGAATCGGTCTCCTCTTAACTCCAGATCTTTGGATCAGGGCCAGTATTTGGTTTTGGGTTTTTTGTGAACATAGATGTTCAGCACACTCTTCTGAACTATCCAGCTATGGTTTGGTTTCCTGTAACAGGGACATTGATCTAACTGATCTAGGCAGCTCTCTAAGGCTTGTGAGGCAAGATAATCTCACTAATGACCATTACCACTTTTGCGAGTCCCTTGTTTACTGACTTTGGACAGAAAAGTGCTACCTGCTAATTGCTGCCGGGCACGTGACAGAGCCCAAGAAGGCTCAGTGGTAGAATGAACAAGAGGGAGCATAACTCGGTGACTGTTCATAATGAGGCAACTATCAGCAAAGCATGGGAAAAAAACTGGGAGAAGTCAGGTAGCCATCACTTCCCTGACACTAAGGAAGCCTAATCAACTGAAAGGAAGGATTACTTGTTTGCTAATTGCAATTACTTGAATAAATGCTGAGCAGGGTGACTTTCCTGACAATCGAGAGACTACACTCAGAGCCCATACATCCCAGGGGCAGTTAATTAACTTTACTACCTGCTCCTTCACATTCAAGGAGGAAATGAGATAGTAAGTATTGACCTGTCTTTACAACCCTTTACCTTTATTCATTTATTTCATCATCACTTTGGCAGTGATTCAGTTGACACTATCTACCTGGCTTGTTGCATAATCAACTCTTGGGGATGGACATTAAATATTCCTTTGTGGTCTGGGATTCAAACACCTTGTTTGCCTCCGTTGTAGTCCCAGGAACTAAAATTACTTTTCTCGCCTTTTCTGACAGACACTGTGGAAGGAAAACTTCATTGGCTAATGCTGGTGTTCAATGAAAGGGTATGCATGAATTTTTCTTAGGGATATTACATGGAAGCAGGTGCTTTGGACATAATTTTTCATTTTTCAATGGAAGAATTGATCAGCTTGTTCAAAATATTACAAAGAAAATTGTTTTAGATTACTAGGAAATTGAGTAAATTGCTTTTCCTGTGATTTTTCTGTTTCTCCTCTGCTCCTCCTTCATGTTTTCCAGTCCTTCTGTTGCTCTGTACACTTGCACAGTCTTTGTACTTTTTCAAACATCAGAACCACTAAATTGCACCATAAGTCTGGCTTTTCAAAGCTAGTTAAAATTTTTGAAATTACAAATGGTGCAAACAAACAGTAATTCACTTTCAGCCATGTATTCTGCTCTTTTTTTACTAGTTGGGGAAAGTAACAAAGAAAGGAAAAAGGCAAAATACTAAAATGTGCATTTGCAACTAGAGCTGGATTAGAAGTAATAACTTTTAAAGAAAATAATTGTTAACTAATTTCTAGAAAGCCAACTGTAACTTTCATCTTTCTGTAATCTTCACTAAATCCACCAGTTCTCATCGTTTTTTCCTTGGACGGGTGAAACAGTTGGTATAACCTTAAAGAAAACATAAAAATATACTACTGCCATTAAGTGTCAAGGTACCAGCCTGGTGGTATGAGCCCAGGAGAAGAAGAAAAACCCAGGAGGCAGAAGCCCAAGCCTGCCTCATTGTTTGTTTCAGACATTCTTGTTAACATTCTTGTTAACAGGGTTCCTGTTTAATACTGGTGCAAGTCTTCTGGAGAAGTTGTGGAGTCATCATCTTTGGAGATATTCAAGGTGTGACTGGACAATGCCTTGAGCAACATGCTGTGGTGGACCCTGCTCGAAGCAGGTACCTGACAGCTGCAGCCGTTCAGTGAGCCCATTGCAGAGCAGAGGCAGCGGTTGCCTGCGAGGAGCATCACGGATGTCAGGGCAGTCAGGCCTCACTATCACAGTTTCAGAACACTCCATGCCCTCTCAGCTACCGTCCTCCAGGAATGTAATGACCTGAAAGTGTGGAGAGCTGCATGACTTTCCCAAACAAGGAGCAAGAGGCATTGTGTGGAAGAGCAGGGAGTGGATATGCATTTCTGGAAGACCAGACCATCCGGGCTCCCTCTTCCTGGCTGTCCCTGTCTGCTTTGCGTGGACTGCCGTCATCCTCTCAGGACTGGAGCATAATAATTTATAGACTGTGCTTGCCACCAAGCCTCTGCTGCCCTGAAAGGCTGTTTGTCCCCAGCAGTACTGAAGAGAAATCACTCCACTACAAGTACATTAAGCACATGAACAACTCTGACAAGAGGCAGAGTAATAATTTGCTTGGTAAGCTCACTTATGCTTTATTGAATTCATTTATTGGCTGTCCAACAGCTCCATCAGGTACTTTTGTGGCAGCCAAACACAGGGACATGATCTCAAGTGTGGAGTCAAGTCAAAAGTCCTCCCCACTTCTTTACTATAGTGGTAAAATGAAAATTTTGTCAAGCAAGCCGAAGAGTTCTGCCACACCGACTTACACTATGTGCAGTGCAGACGAAGCATTAGCATTATTCCAGCAGCAACAGCTAAGCGTGGCCATGCCAAGCTTTTGCAGGTTCATGTGCTCTGGACACGTCTGAAGTGCTTAACAGCTTGATGTGGCAATGGCAAGAAGTACAATTTTAATCAAATTTGATCATTGTTGTCTCTCCAAGCGTAAAAGCTTCATGAATGCAACAATGTGTAAACTCTCTCATTCATTTTTTCACACAGGTTGAACGCAAATTATAGCGTGTCTTTACCACACTGATACGTTAACAAACTGAGACAGATTGCAAACTTATCAATGAAATACTGAAGAAGAGGGTATTTTGTCTTAATGACTTTGCAGAACAGGAGAAACAGGTCATCAGAAGTCTAGTTTTCTACAGGGGAGCTTGAGACAAGCACTTCACTGTTGGCCACACATGTACAAAGCAATTACAGTAAAAAAGCCATACTAGAGAGAAATGTTAATCTGTTTTTTGAGAGATAAGGTAAATATTGGCTGGCTTCTACTGGCTCAGCATTGCATTGCAAACTACACACTAAAAATGTATTGTACAGAATAAATAGAATGGGAATAGCTGATGAGTATCACAAAATGGAGATGCAGAGAGCTTTGCTGCACTGTTGGGTAATGTTTGGGTATTTGCTAGTGACAGATGGTAGGCCTTTTCATCCATATCTGTGTGCCCTGGATGGAGGATTGCTTGATGATACGCACACAGTTACTGTCACTGTCATCTTTGTTATTTTGTAGCATTCTTACACCTTTGAATGCCCAGTGTGTTTAATCATTTGTGCAGAGATTTTATGAGGCAGGTGCTTAAGGGTGTGGTAGGAGGGAAGATAAAACAAATAAACTGAAGTCAATTCCAGTTACTCTTAATCCCAGCAAAGGCACAGTCTGTGATCACTTAGCTGTTCCTAAATGTCCTGGGTCTTGTATTCCACATTAGCATCTGGACTGAAGACACACATGGTGTTAACTGGTAACGTGCAGAGGCCAAATAAATGAATACACCAACATGAATCCATGTGTGGCCCAATTCCCTCCAGTGCGTGACAGTGGGAAGGTATAATGTGTGTTGAATATCAGAAAATTAATTTTGAGCTGAAATAACCCTTCAGACCAGCTTGCATTTTTCTGTTATCCAGATCAAAATTTGCATGAGGCTGGAGGAGACTGAAAGTTTCTCTTCGCGCTGGCAAAGCACCAGACATGTGCATCCCACCGAGAGTACTCTGGCTGCAGGGCATCTGCAGGTCTGCACCCACATCAGTCGCAGCCCCTTATTCCTGGCTGAGGGCTCTAGCCTGCTACTGAAAACTCCTCTGAACACTTCTTCAGCTGCCTTTTAAAGGAAAGCAAGCAAAAAAAAGAAAAGCAAACACAACGAAAAAGGAGGCCCTCTCTTCTTGGGAGAAATTCAGGGTATTCACAACAACCCAGACTAAGGTGCATGGAGGTATGTTAATAATGAGCTTTGCTCTCAACATTTTCTTTTGCCTATGTACAGACAGCATCCTAGATCCCTGAGATCCCTTGCCGTAGAATGACTATACCCATACATACCTGGGCTCTAGGTCCTGCTCCTGCTCTGGACCCTGAAAATAAGACCCAGGTCCTTACAATTATGTGGCACTATCATTCCTTCACATGGCAAGTGCACCCTGTCTCTGTGCAGGTTGTGTATTGCAACCATTTTCTTCTGAAGGCAAATCAATACACCAGGAGAACTGCTTCATTACACATCCTTTGGATGCTTCATGCACCAAGATGCACATTACTGTCCTCTCTGCAGAAACCTGGGATAAAACAATTCCAGCTTTTATCAGCTGAGGCTAGAGCCTTAGTTTACCATTATCAAACAACATTTCTTTTAGATCTATGATTTTTGCCTCCCCATTTCTCATTGTGTCTTCCTCTGCCCTCAGAGGAATTTGTTCTTATTTGTTGAAATATTCTATCTGGACTGCCTCCAAAGATCAAATGTAAGCCTGATTAATTATCAAGGAGATCATCACAATTCATAATAAGTTGTGTGCTAATTACATGTACCCTATGAGTATTTTCCTCTCATTCATCTTGTGAGTGCTCATTTTGCAGGTTAATAATGAACATGACAACTGCAAGTGAAACCAGTACTGTGGACTGTCAAATAAAGGCATGGGGGACTGGGTTCTTAATTAAAACCGCTACTTGCTTGGCATTACAAATGCTACTACCCATCTTGCTTCCAGGAAAAGCTATTTATTAAAAATGTATTATTCCCAAGAGACAGATAAAAGACACTAAGGCTCTCTGGTAACACCGAAAGAATCACTTAGTATTGAAAAATATTTCATACCCACACTAAATTAAAGGGTCTATGAAAAATATCAGCCTGTTAGACCTAAAGAGAAATACTCTCTCTCTCATGCAGGCAAGTACAAATAAGATTTTCTCCTCTGTCTGAGCCGTAATCCAAAGAACTCAAGCCTGTGGTTTCCTTTCTCCAGTTGGGCTTGGCCTAGATTCTCTCACTAAAACTGGCTGTAGGCCTCACAGGTAATTTTGGTAGTCAAGAAGTACAATAAAGTTGGCTGTGAGTAGTTATCAGTCAGAAGTAACTGTTTTGGTCATGGCCAGCTTCATGGGGTATATCAGAACCTGCAGTTTGGAAGTGAAAAATGATTTACTTCTATTTGTAAAGAGCACCTCATTCCTCCTCACAGTCTAAAAAACAGTACTTGTAGTGTTAAGACAAGAAAAGATGTGGGTAGAAATACATGCTGTGACATCTCTGGATTTTCAGCTACAAGCCAGCACCACAGCAGCCAATGCTTCAGAGAAAATAAATCCTTTCTTTTGGGCATCAACATTCTGTTGGTTGTTCATAGTTTGCCTTGGGATGGATTTCTTTTGGTTGGATGTAGGTATATCATGGCAATTAGCTTTGGGAGTGGTAACTTTATATCAGAAAACCAGTCCTGCTCCTCTCAATTCTATTCAAAATCCTATTAATTTTAACGTCCTTTCTGTACTGCTTTTCAGATCATCACCTGCTTCATTCCTTGTAGCAGCTTAGCTAAGTTTCTAACGAATGTGTTAGTTTCAGTAAGATTTCTTTTGTTCCTCTAAAAAGCCCCAAATTAAATTACTATAGAGTTATGTCTGTGTGTCGTGTGTATGTGTCCCATAACCCCACTAATCTTAGGGCTGAAATTCAAAAGTAATTTCCAACAAGAAACAGATTCTCTTACTCACAACCCTGGCATTTCAGAAATAACAAGAATGAAGATGACTGCTTCTGGAATGCCTCTAAAAGGCCTTTTTTTTTTTTTTTTTTTAGCCCTTTTCATACCACAAAATAACTAATTACAGCCCATGTAATTTCTCGTTCGTTAGTTCATGACTGCATGACTCAGGTGCCACGCTCCGCTACTCAGCAAGACCTCATGTGATTTACATCACAATAGCATAAAACTGTAACTTCAAATGGTTTAAAAATCAAAGAGGTTTTCTCTTGAAACATCAGCTTTGCCCATCAAAGTGACTTTCTTTTGTTTAGTCAAAACATATTGTGGTAGTAACAAACTGGCTGCTCATAAGGTATATTACCTTCTACATGAACACCAAAACACATGTATCTTCTATTATACAAGGTAGATCATTCCTATATCTTACCAACCCAGATACAATCAAAGATTCTGGTTCATGAGGCTGCTGCCTTTCTGAACATAAATTCTTCTTTAACTAATACAACTATAATTGCTAAAGTGAAAACCTTTCCATAGAATGCAACATTTTGATTTGTGTTACCAGCTCTGCGTTCATCAGAGGAGCCAAACTAAACTGGTCTTTCTCTACTAGATCTTCCAGTACTGCGTAACTCTCCTACAAGCGGCTGACTGTCCTGGACCTGCCCTTACCACAGTGCCTTTCCTTATTCCTGCTTTCCCACTCTCATTCTACAAAGAGAACTGCAACCAGCTAACATTGCTATCAAATGCCTTTCTTTTCCTATTTTACTAATCTGAATACGGAGTAGGCAGAGAGTTTGCTGACACTCACACTTAAATCAGAACAATTTTTCTTATCCAGTATGTTTGGTTTTATGACCTTGATGACATATTTATAAAATTCAGTTTTTCTGAGGGAGAGGCAGATTTGTTTTGGCTCACACAACAGCTGTGTTTTGTCCTTTAAAAAGACAGTATAGTCCCTACGTCTGCCTATTTTTAAACTACATAGGTCTCACTGGTCACCTAAAAATAAGTTTCTAATGTTCACATGTAGTATACATAGAACCATCATTTCACCAAATATGGCAGCATAAAGGGGTCCTTATCAGGTCTTTGGCTTCTTCTATAGTGGCAATAATGATTTTAAAATACACAACAAAACCATAAACAGACCCTGTACTTCCTGTTTGCAAAATACCATGAGCAGAAATTAATGCTTTTGTGCAAACAGAGTCTGGACTGAGGATACACTCAGACTTCTCCCAGCAGTGATCAAACAATAATGGTTTTTACTTCCCTGAAAGGGTCTGGTTAATCATAACCCCTGTACAGCAAGGAAGCTGGATATTTTGAAGGGAAAAATAATGTTGAGTTGTAAGACAAAAATTCTGATCCTCAGAAATATCAATGAAGATCTTTCTTTTAAACAAGCGTAATCAAAACCTCTTGTTATCAATCTTTCAAATCGGAATTTTTCTCTAAAAATAGGTCCAAAACATCTAGGCCATCTGACTCCCAAGGCTTTTAGGTTTCTTCTTCCTCATTGATCCTAGCTCAGAGGAGAGACCTCAGCGGACCTGGATTGCTCAGACCCAAAACAATACCCGTAACAGACCAGACCCAGACTTTGGCTATCCAAGCTTTCTCAAGAAAAGCATACCAACCCAGCTAAGAGAAAACGCCATGGGTCATCTAAAACTCAGACAGCTGGACTATATAGGCTTCGGCAAAATGTTTTCATTTTGATTAACTGGGCATGTCTTTGACAAAAACCAGAACAGGAAAGGTTTTCAAGGGGCAAGCCCTTATGAAACCTGTATCTGTCACAGTTTAAAAGAATGCCTCGAGCAGCAGAATTAAGATGGTCTGGCTTATCAGTTTGTGTCTCACAAATGGCCATCTTGGTGAACTTAATCATTTTTAGTAAGGCGTGAGTAGGTGGTTGAAGCCTCTCTTTCTCACCTTCTGTTCTTTTCACAAATCCAGTAAGAACTTCTTAACTTTGAGACAACTGCATTTCTTCAAAACCTGTAGACATCGACTGCATAATTTCAGAGTTACTGGGGAAAGGTGGTCAGATTGGCATGCACAAAAGCACAAAGCACATCACCATATCAAAAAGCTTTTGGTTACAAAGCCTACCATACAAGTGCTTACCAATACAGGAAGCTCTAATGTTTTGCTTATACAGCTGTATATCTAAATTAACGTGCTCCATCCCCATATCATTATTTTCTAGTTAGGTGGAAGCATAAGGTTAAGCGTGTTGCACGTAACAGAATTAAAATCAAATTAGCAGGAATTTTGGTCACCTAAGGTTTTAAGAATTAATCCTAAAGACCTCAATGCAGCTGTGTGGTTTTGAAAGTAGTCAGGCCCTACTTATTGTTGAACTGAACTGGAATATGTAAGTCCTTGTTTTGAAAACCCCTCAAGAAATATTTCTGTATGACAGACTGTGGATGGTAATGAGATATTTTTAGTGTAATGTTTGAGTGCATCGCAAGTCTGCTTGCATTCCTCCAGAACAGAATGAGTCATTACCCGCAGAACAGATATGCAATAAATTTAACTTGCTTTTCTGCTCATGCAATACTGTTAAACAAAACAGAGTTTCCTGAGATGTATTCTTTACTGAAGTTCATTCTTCACCTAGACTGTAATTTTTAATTTAATATTTCTGTCACCTCCACACCTAGTGGACATGGTTCTGACCCATCACAGACATTAATATGACATTAATACTGTCATTACACACGTTAATATACTCTGCTTGTATAATAAACATGCAGCACAGATTTCAGGGAGAGTTCTGCACCCCAAAAATCTTTGAAGTCCTGATTGTGTTTCACATGTGTTACACATCTTTTAAAGCTTTTCTTTAGCTTCCCTTTCACCATTTTCTTGACTCCCCTGTTTAGGTTAGCACCTTGAGTGCTGCCTGTTTAGGTCACTAACAGCTCTCTTTATTCAAGCTTTCTCTATCAGTATTTGCCCAGCATCTCTAACAACAGAGTCCCAAAATCACAGTTGTGCCCTACTGTAATACAAATAATAAACACATCTTTGTTGTTCCTTTCTGCAAGGTGTGGGTATGGCTGATATTTCCTTAAATATTCAGTGTTGCACTCAAACTAAAGAAGCTCTAAGGGTATTGCCATCTAGTTGTGGAAAGGGTTCTGCCTGTATGACAATAGGAAAGACCATTGTAAGGCACGGCTTCCCACAAAAAAGATGAAACAACATTCTGTGGTTTCAGCTCAGCACGTGAATTTTTCAACAACATTTCAGGGTTTTCTGCAGCAAGTTTTCATAAGTGAAGGTGTTTTCATAACTGAAGATAGACTTACACAATTATAAGAGTGGGTTTTGAACTTCATGGTAGGATGGATGACAAGGCAGCTCCTAAGAGGAAACTTCTATAGTGGGAACTTAGTGATGTTTACTGAAGTTTAAGTACATATTTTTCTTAAATTCATGGCTGCTTTCATGTACAACATGCTCTGTTGAAAGAACAAAGTCCAGTTATATTTTCACACAGTTCAAGACTGAGTGGTTTAGATTTCATGCTATTCTAAACAACAATAGTCCCTATTGTTCTTGCTTATATTATCATATAAACCCTGCTGTGATTATGTAGGCTATCTTTTCTGTTCAGTAAAGGAAAAGTACTGCAGAGAAATGTTGTATACAGACTGCATTATTCAGCTGGAGTAAAGGGGCAAAAAGAGCATTCAGAAAATCACCTGCTAGTGAAGCTAGGAAAAGATTCCCAAAGTATTGGTTTATCCAAACAAACAACTAATGTAGTAACCTTGGGTCACAGAGCCCATGGGGCACAAATAATTCAGAGTAAACATGGGAGAAATGTCCATTCAGAGGCTACTGGCAGTGATCTGTTATGATGATTAATGATTCTTGCAGATTTTAAATTTTAAAGGCCATCACCTGTTTTCTGCAGGAACGTCCTCCAGTGTCTCCTGTAGCTTGTGTTTGAAAGGTTTTCCAAAAAGATATTCTACATGTAAGGACCTAAAGAGGTGGACCATTTTGTATTTGTCCTTTATTTGTGACCAGAAACTTAGGAGCTTGTATTTTAGATGTTTGCAAGTGTCCCAAAAGTGGAGTTTATACAGAATAACCTGCTTTATGAGGTTTATGGCTTTAATTCCTTTTTATTCTGTGTTGAGATCTTTACAGAGAAGAGATGAGAAAGGAAAGGAGCTTTGTGGTGGCAAAGCCTAGGTAAATGTTTCTTTTCATTACTGACTCTGAATACTTCCAAAACATAGAAATAAAGCTGGTGAGTTTTGTAAGATGGTGAAAGGAAAGTTGTGACATGGGATGGCCTTCCCTGCTTTGACCACAATGTCATTTTCATAAGGCAAAATAGACAATAAAAACCTAAGGCCAATAAATTGACCTTCATCTTGCTCCAGTGATGTGTTCGTAGCAGCCATTAGTTTGACAACGTTCTAGTTCCCTCTTCTGATTGAAGGTTTTAGTTGGGACAGTGTCATAGTTCTTTGATAGTTCAAAATATACAGCATTCTCAGTCTTTTTCAGAAGAACAACTTCTGCATTTCATTAAACAGCTTTTGGAGGCATGATGGAAAATTGAGGGGTATGAAGAGACCAAGAACACCAAGTTTCTAGGCTCCACTTTAAATTCAACTCCTGGCCTACCAATGCATGGTGTCATCTTTGAGAAGGATGAATCTGACAGAAGGAAAAGAACGTGAATGAGTCTGTTAGCCCAGATCTATAAGATCTTATGCTTTTGGGACTTCAGAAATCGACAGCATATGTTAGTAAAAAAAAAAAAAGAGAGATCAGCCAGGACAATAAGTTACTGTTAGGAAACAGCTTGCTTATATGGCTTTACCTTGGTGCAATTTGGGTGCCTGTATGAGCGTACATGGCTACATATGTGCATAAAAATCTTTTCACTGACTCATGCAACTCCAACCAGATATACATGCCATCCTTTACCCCTTGAATGCCATGCAGCATTCCTGAGTAATGGAACAGCTATTTCCCCTTTTGGAGGCACAGCAGCAGGAAATGTATTCTAAGCTCATCTCATTTAATTTGTGGAATTGCCCAGGTCTCTTGCCAGCTGGAAGTTGGTTGGCAGGCATGCATCAACTTCTAGCCTTTCTCAAACACAACCTTATGCAGCTTATCAGAGTAGGCTATTAAATAAGAAAAGTCAATCCATAAATGAGGATGGATTGGCTGTGGATGTTTGTTCAGCCTGTGCCACCAGCAGTCATTATGTGCCATCCACACAAGTGTCACAGCTCATTGCCAGAAAAGGGAATAATGCCTCAGAGAGGTCACAGCACAGAATACAGTGGAGTGTATGTGCTGGGCAACATTGCTCATTGACCGCCTTGTAGAGGTAAAAGCAAGCAGACTGCTGCCTCAGAATACACCTATGCCACTCACACATGACCCAATGTCTGGTAGCTGTAAGCTCCATAACAAGATCTTTGTCTGGCCAAGAACCACCAAACACTTAGAGTACCAAAAACCAGAGAGTCTTAGAGTAGCAGATCCACTGCTGCCCCATTGCTCCAAGAGGTTGCAGAGGTTGGATGTGCAGTTTGGTCCAGGGGAGCCTGGGGATGTCAGCTTCAGTAGTACTTACTGCTTTATTTCTCTCTGCCAACAGACATTTAAATTAGCCAACATTTCCCATGCCAACACAGACCTGTAGCCAGCTTGAGACCCATGCAATTCAAGCATTTAGCTTTTGCATTTGGATTGCTGGTCACGGCCTGGCCACCTCTATCTCATATTCATCGTAGTTCCCCTAAACAACAGCCAGGGGATTTCTGTTATATTTCCTGAGGGGAACTACAGTATAACCAAAATAGAACTCACAACTATTTCCTGTGAATTTCTTACAGTACTTAGTATATCATGAATCAACATAAGCCACAGTCTTTTAAATTAACATCTTATATGGTAAAATAGATGTTTGAAAAGGTTTCTAAAGGTTGCATATTCTTGTAAGTTGGGGTTTTTTTGGGTTTTGTTTTTGTTTGTGTTTTTTTTTTTTTTTTTGTTATAGAATTCAAGAAGTGAATAGGTTGCCTATAACCAAAGGCATCTGCTACAGATATCCTGGTAGCCATCTGTAAGCACATAATATTCATATCTGCAAGGTATGGAATATAGATACTATTTGTTAAAGCTATGTATTTAAAGAGTAAAGAATCTGTGATCTTTACTCTGGAGCTACTTCACTGGAGATCAAAGTACAGCTGGTTCTCCGGTGCAGGAGGGAGCTAGAAACTATTAAACTGGCTATGAACATGCTACAAGGACAGTACTGGGGTGGAAGAGGAGTACAATCTTTTTACTGTTTTAAGGTGTTGAATGCACACAACATTCACCCCCCAATCTGGAATTTGCCCACAATGGCAAAGTTAAAATAATGATGCCATCTATCTTCTCAAGAACCAGTTTGTGTGGTCCTGCCAATGCAAGATGACTGCTCATAAACAACTCAATTTCTTGGCAAAGGATTGTTTTTGCTTCACTGCGGAGGATAAATCCTGTCACTGTTTAGGCAAAGGCAAAATTCCTACAACTAGAGTCCAACCTGCAATGTAAAATCCAATCCCAAATTGTAACTATCCCAAAAGCTGGAACTATGATTCATAGTTTGTGGCCACCTCTTGCAATACAGCTCTGGCTGGACGTAAGTGAAGTTTGATTTTATTACTAATGGAAGGAATCAGGGCAAGCCATGACAACTACAAATACTGAAGTATCTGGAGACATTTTGTAGGGCAGGGACAGGAAAAGAATCAATATATACAGCTATCAGAAAGGCCATGAAATTTCCTTCCCTTAGGAGACTTTGCTCCAGTTATGTCAGGAATATAAATAGATGCTTTTAAGTTGGTTTAAGCTTTGTTTTCTACTTAGTGAACTATACCACTACATATGTTTTGGTTAAAGAAATAGAAATAAATAATATTGGGGTTTTGGTTTTGTTTATTTTTTTATGTATTTTTTTGGTAATGATATTTCTAAATTTAAACAAATGCTGCTGCCACAGGCAGAGCTTTTAGTTGGTGAAACACTGTTGCCTTGTCTCTTAGACATTTTGTCTCTCAGACAAGACAACCATGGAGAACCTAAAAATTCCTTCAGTTCTTGGAAGAAGGAAGAACATTCTTAATTCACTATTCATTAACTCTTGTCTTCATGAAGGAAGATCCAGGGAACGACAAGCAGGTCAACCTTACCTTGATCTCTGGGAAGGTGATAGAAGAAAATAACCAGGGGAAGCCGTTTTCAAACATATTAATTACAAGTAGGCTATTGGGAGAGGTCAGCATGGATTTGCAAAGGGATACTTTCCCATCTCAGCCATTCTGTGTTTCTGTGAGTCTCTGACTGAAGATGAAAACTGATCCAACTCCTCTTAGCTAACAAATCCCATACTGCCCCTTGTACCTCTCTACATGGGAATTTAGTAAGCAAATAAGTAATAGATGGACTATTGATTGCATTTAGTCATCATCACCTTTAATTAATTAATTATCTCAATAAGAAGAACTCTTAGTAGAGCAGAACAATTCAAATATCCAGGTTCAGGCAGCAAAATGTAAAATCATTAGTTCAGAAGATAGCCCAAGAACTTCCATTTAGGACTGTGCTAACAGTCCAGGCTAGATGATTGTCCTTGCCAAAGTGACCTCCACTGTAATAAAACTGTATTTATTTACAGTCTAATAAGACAAGGAGTAAAGCTACCTACAGGCTTATGGGATGTTCCAGAGATCAGTTTGTTAGCATGTCAGAACATATCAAGTTACTTGGAACTTTAATTTGTATAGTATTGACACAAACCTCAAATTGTATGTTGCAATGCATCCTCCTAAGCTACGAATACTGGTGTCTGGACGTATCTGGTAAATGCTTTCTTCAATATCATCACCTCTGATGATATTGCAATAGCAATTTTATTTCAGCCATGCTGCCCACCTTTGTCATGGCTGTGGCATCTGTTTTCAGGAATATGGTCTGTCTGCTTGGATGATGTGGGTAAAACACTGTTTTTTGAAGGAAACCAAACAAGGTCCAAGCAGTAAAAAGGCAAACAGAACCAGTGAATAAAGTGTTATGTTATATCATTGCTTGTTGTATGATTTGCACTGAAAATGTAAGATATTAAATACAAGAAGAGCAGTTGCCAGGCAGAGGATCAATTGTATGCTTGTTCTTAATAGCTTGTGAATCAGAGTGCATACATTAATGTTCAGGAGTTGAAACTCTCAATACCCTGGTGTGATTACTTGGATTGGTGGCAGAGGAACGTGTACGTGCATATGCGCATGTTTAAAAAATTTGCTGCTCAGTTCCTTCTCTCAAACACATCAGGCAATACTTTCTTCTCATTCCATGTCTGTCAATTGGAAAATATATACCATTATCTCCCATTGTTACAAACACTTTGTTTTTACCAAATTCCAGCTCTGGAATATGAATTGCCTCTCCAAAAAAAAAATCTAATAATTCAAGGTATTTCAAAGCATTTAGTTGTAAACCTGTTAAACTTGACAGTGTAATTTACATTCCTTTCCCCCCCCCCCCCCTTCTCCATATCCTCTCAAAAGAGATTTTGCTAAATATTTTCAATTTAGTGGGGAAACAGAAAATGAATGAATGAACAATATGCAGTTAGACTGGTATCAGAAGAAATGACTGGCAAACAAAGGAATGAAAAATAAGGGAAGGACAATCAGAAGTAGACAAAGGGGTTTATGGAGAGAAACTGGAGTGAATGAGCTCTGTTTGTCAATATATGTCCAGGCAAAGTGCAGGATGCCTAGGAAGTAAGAGTCTATGTGTGTGTGCGTATATCAAGTACCAGATCTGAGTCCCAACACAAAGAGGAAGAAAGATGAAGTGGATGCAGAAGCACAGGATGTTCGTAACTTCTGAGTGAGTTACAGATAGAGTGATTTATGAGTGGAAATAGCACAGAGCGATGGAATAAGAGGCATGGGAACTAAGGATGGATATGATGACAATCTTGTGTTTTGAAGTGTGACAGGGTTAAGGAGATCATTTGAGGTCCACACATGTTTGAAAAGGTGTTTTACAAGACCAATGAAAAGGACAGGCTACTGGTATCCAGAAACAGAGTGACCAGAGCAAAAAAACCCAGACTGAGAGATGGAAAAATAGAGCTGAGGTGGCAGACTAATAGAAAGCACAGAAATATACTGAAGAGACTTAACAGAGAAAGAAGTATAACCTACAGATAGAAAGGAATACTGATTCATTTTGACACCAAAAGAAATTAAACCTGTGGGATCATTAACTGCTTGTCAGGAAGTAATCAGAAAGTATGTCCCCAGTGTCAGAGATCAGATGAACTGTGAGATGGGAACAAAGATAAGACAGTGTGGAAATCTGTAATTGTTCTTCATCCTGAGACAAATGACTGCCAGACTTGCTGGAATGGATCAAGGTTGTCTATAATAAACTGTGGTCCTAAGGGAATGGTCTTGAGTGTTTTCCTGATTCCTAAAGGTGGCACAAAAAGACCATGAAGACTAGCATAGGGCTTTAGACGTTGTATTCTAGGTTTAAGACATCTGACCACTGGGAGACATCAATGGAGAAAGGACTGCTGGTAGATGGACTCCACTCGAGTCCAAGGGAAGCTGGCAGATTGATTGTTTCCACTCATTTCCTCTGGAGAAGAAGATTTTTCAGGACTTCCTTTAAAGCTTGCAGAAAAGAAAATGAAGAATGTAGTAACAGTTAGAAGAATATCAGCATATAGAAAAATGGATGTGAAAGAAACAAAATGCTAAAGTGAAGGAAAGCAGTTGTCTGGACAATAGTTTCTAATGAAAGACTTAATCTGATGGAGAAATGGAATGAGTTCAATCAATTTACGATTCTTATTACAAAGAAACTGGATAGCAAAGTAGAAGGAACTAGACTGATTAATGTAGGAAATGAAAATAGCTATATAGGGCAAACAGAGCAAGTACAGAAAAACAGTTGTGACTTGAACATAGTTACTAAAGGACATTCATGTTTGTTTCTATTCCCTTTGAATAGTGAAGTGACCTGCGAGGTTGCAGAAAAGTAGGAATTATACAATCACAGGAAAAAGTGTAGGTTGAAAGAGACCTCTGGAGGTCGCTATTCCAATCTTCTGCTCAAAGCAGAGCTAACTTCAAAGTTAGATCAGGTGGTTCAGGCTTTTTTTCAGTTGAATTCTGAAAATTTTCAAAGATGAAGATCTCACCACCTCTCTTAAGAGACTCTGCTGGAATTGCATATATGGACTTTGAGACACTCAAGGTCAGATCTGTTTACAACTTCAAAACTCTTTGATTTTTTTTGACAGATAAACATTACAAGGAAATATCTCAGTCTAAAAGACAAACTTTCCTGTTGGAAACTCAGAGCAAATATTACCAGTAATTTTAAAGGCTACATTGATTTCTTCACCAAATATCAAATAAATCAATTAGGAGTGACCATATTTTAGATTTGGTTTAAATAAATTATTACACATGACAGTATAAGGAGATGTCATTGGTTAAAATGATCTTGGATAGTGTAATCAAAGGTTGAAGATAAACAGAAAAGAAAAAAAGAAAATGCATCAGTAGATGCACCACAGTGGAAAAGCTTACCAGTTTGCAAGTTGATGCTGCTGTCTCTGAGAGCCCAGAGATTCAACGAAACAGAGACCAGCATGAGACCTTGCGTTCTAAGATGTGCAGAAGTAGAAAGCCGGGCTTATTATTTCTTCAATGTTTTTGAAGATTGCAAATACTGTGTTTTTTGGTACAGCATGCTTATTAGATATTTTGTTAGCTGGCATTGCTTATAGGCTATGAAGAAATCTATTAATCCACAAGGAGAGTGTTCCATAAGTTATATTTGATGGATGTTAACGTCTCCATACAGTTTTTACAGAGTAACTCTGAAGATGACTTTTTTATCTTGTGAATGGATCATGGGACTTATTGGTCATATGAAATAATCAGATAAAAGAGAAGATTCCATTTGCTACAGCAGCTGGTTTCACAATTGAGAAAGAATATGTATTGGTCTTAATTCACAGTTTGTTATCTGGAATTATTAACCTATGGTTCATTAAAGGAAGAGTCTACTGCACTCGATATGAAAATGATATGAGGTGCATGTACACATGAAGAACATCAGCCTCTTTCTAAAAGAAAGAATGTGCAAAATGAAAGAAACCAATGACTCTTGGAGAGGATTAATAGATAAGAAGGTGGTGCAGGAGTCAGCTTGGCAACACCAACCAAAGGCTACAGGATTGCTTGACAGGTGATATTCAGAAGTGGATGAACCTCTCTGAAATGGAGGACATAAAGCCATATTCCCCCCCCCGCCCCCCCCCCCGAGCTACAGGAACAAACCAGAAATCATCTAGTAAACTTGATGGTAAAACAAGGGAAGCTCCCAAACAAAACACTAGAGGTGTCTCCAGCTAACACATTGAGCCTTTCCCACGCCTAAGCCTTGAGCTGGAGGGCTTTTCCACTAGTGTTAATAGGCTGCTGTGCCCAACCATGGGCATGAGGAACAGCTGAAACCCCACAGAAGGACTGGGAAAAAAGTGACAGGTGGTTAAGGGTGCAGTGAGGAAAAACTGTGAGATTTTAGCTTGTAAAAATCATTTCATAAAAGTTTGGAGCTTAAGTGTTAGCTGAAAATGGGTTTGGTTCAGAGGAAAGACTCAGCCTTTTTTGTTTGATTGTTCTGCTGTGATCACGAAAGCAGGAATTTGTGCTTTCTTTGACAAGACAGATGACTGCAGTGGTATTTGATTCAAGACTAATTTCTTCTCCTGACCCAAATTTGACTACTGCTTTGGCTGTAAAAGGATAACAGTATTTTTCTGTGTATATTCCTGCTATAAAGTCTATAAAACATCTGTGTATCTGGGAAGAAAAATATGACTTATCTTTTATTGCTAAGATTTTCTGATATGACTTAGCACTGTAGTGCTATATAGAACTGTCTGCCTTAAATGTCTTTATTTTATTAAAAGCAATTATTTTCTTTGATTAGAGAATACAGAATTCTTTAAGGCAGAATAAAGAATTGTGCAGAACAACCACAAGGACATTTTAAGTAGGCAAGCTGAGAGCTAGAAAAGGGATTAAAAGAAAATTTCCCTTCATTTAAATGATTTACTTTCACTCAGGCTAGCTCATGTTCAATAGGGAGGATTAAAAGAAGAGCTCTTTACACAAAGGCAACAAACTACAGAAAGGACCTTCAATTCTCGCATTGTCAAGATTTCTTTCTAGGCTTGATAAGAAAATCATAATATGAAGTTAAGTAAAACTTGGGATGCAACATAGGAAACAAATGTGGTACAAGACGTAAGCACCAGAGGACATCTGATGACGCTCTGTTTAAGCTTGAAGCATTTTCACATCTTGCCTTAACTTCATGAACATTTAAGAGGCTGTCAAAACCAGAATCAATCCCATTCATTGCATGGAATTATTCGAAACCTTAAGTTTCAAACACATGCAATCTAAGTCATTAAGATACAGCCTGAAGGGCTTTCCTCTCTGTGTAGCATTGAAGACATGCCCATTTTCATTAACGGTCATTAAAAAGACTTGATATTAATGACTTACTTTTCACACTTAATTTCCTCTTCAGAATCATAAATTATCTATGATTTTGAGTTCTACACTTGCCTCATTTGGTTTCGAATATTCTATCCTCCACAAGCACTTTTATATGAAGAATGGAGACACTAAGACAGAACAAAAATCCCTTGAGGGTTTCCTAACCTCATAATAGACTCCATCTTGAAAGGTCTCCTTGCAAAAGAGAAGAGAGTGCAAGTGCTTCCAGGACTTTAACAGTAATGACTTTACACTTTTATACTTATGTCTGACATCAAACACAAACACCTACAAGAGCCAGTAGATTCCAAAAAGCTTCTTGACATTAAACAAAGTATGCTGAGGAAAAAAAACTTGGTAACAAATACAACATGAAAAAGCAGATTTCTTGTCCCGATTCAATTACTGGCTTCTTATATGATCTCAGTTAAGTCCCTCCACTGAAGTGTTTTCCCTTGGCACTTTACAAACTTGTTTCTCCCTACCCAAACTCCATTTAAGAAGTGGTAAAACTTAAAAATTCTTTTTGCTTACTTTTTTCTCACTGAAGAAGAACAGGAGATGCATTTACTCTTGCCTTTTTAGCCTTTAGGTCTTTTGCTTATGGGTCTTGGTGAAGGAGACTCCTGCCAAAGAATTCCTTCACTGTAAAACCAAGAGTCTACGCTGCACTCAGGATAGTGGACTCTGATCTCCTGTTGAATCCTCTGGACACTGCCATAGTAATAGACAACATGTCCACAAACTCTCACTGCACATCAGTAGATCAGGGTCCACATCAGACACCCAGGAATCCTGTGGAGCCAGAAGCTGGCAAACGCACCACTGAGGAGTACTGTGGCAACTTGAATGTTGGCATGTTTTCGTGCACAGCTCTTCTCAAGGCCAAGAAAAGGTAGCAAAAAATTCTTGTGTTTTGTGAGGGTTTTACAGTTTTCAGAGAGTAGAAAAAAAATAAAAAAGTATATAATAATATGCTTTTTCTCATCAAGACCACCTTTTCCCACACCATACTGATTTTCTAGCTGGTTTTGTAGTCTGCTGCTCTACCTATTAGTGCTCCTTTTGGGGATTTTGTGTAAAACTGGCCCAGCACTACCTCTAGCCATGTTGCTTGGATGACAACACAGAACCAGCTGCTTGCATTTCTGATGCTAAAATTCCCTCTGAGACTAGAAAGACTGGAGGGTACAAGCTAAAGCCCTCACTGAGCAGACAAGTTCTTCATGTAGACACTCACTAGGACAATCTTGCTGAGCACTAGCCGTTTGGTCAGAAGAGAGGTGAAGTCCTGCCTTGGGCTGGGCCCTCTTGAGAATAGAATCTGACAAAACAGCTTTGCAAGATCCTTGAGAGGGCACAAAATGATCATACAGATTTTTGGAGACTATTCATTGCTGATTAGAAATGCCAATGGTGGTGTAACCATCCCTTCTTGCATGTGTTAAGCCTGACTATAACAAGTCTCTGGGGAGACCTTATAGCAGCCTTCCAGTACCTAAAAAGGCCTACAAGAAAGCTGAGGAGGGACTTTTGACAAGGGCATGCAGTAACAGGACAAGGGGCCATGGCTTTAAACTGGAAGAAGGATGATTTAGATTAGATATAGGGAAGAAATTCTTTACAGTGAGGGTGGTGAGGCAGTGGCACAGGTTGCCCAGAGAACCTGTGGATGCCCCATCCCTGGAAGTGTTCAAGGCCAGGCTGGATGGGGCTTTGAGCAATCCGGTGTAGTGGAAGGTGTCCCTGCCCATGGCAGGGGGGTTGGAACTAGATGGTCTTTAAGGTCCCTTCCAACCAAACCGTCCTATGATTCTATGAGTCTGCTCATAAATAGGTATCTTTTTCCTTTCCCAAGTGAGTGTACAATATTTACACGTGGAACCTGAGGACAGTGCAGTCATTACCTGGATTTTTGCCTGTGGTCTGTAGTGAATCCAAGAATGTTTATAACCCCAGTTCAGACTGACCTTTATGCAAATAGTAAATCACAGGTGCTATTACTTCAGATTTTAGCCTAAATACAGAACTGAGATGATATGTTGCCAGTTCCCTTGCTAGCTGATAAAGCACATTAGGTAGAGGTTTTGAAGATGTTAAATTCCTACATATTTTTTGAGAACAGTGGCCCAGATACAGAAGAAAAAGTCCTGTTAAAACTCTCCCCCACAGGAAGACTGCAAAGCAATAACATTAGATATCAATGTGTCCAAAGAAAGGGGGTGGCTATAACTGTCACAATGGTAGAGCTCATGTCTTAGCAGACACAGGAGGATTCATATATTAAACAAACCCACAAAACAAAATCCACATGAAAATCTTTGAGAGGAACCAAGGTTTAGAAATTCTGCTACTCACAGAATTATTTGTTTGGTTAAATCTAAGCTACCCCAACCTTTTTTGGGGATGATACTTCAGCCACAAACACATCTGGCATCACTTTAAGCATCCTTTACATTTTCCCTTTCTCCACAGCTCTGGTGCACGCTGTGTTCTCATAGCAGACCACCACCATTGCTCTATTCTTTTCATTTTCTGTAATAAAACCGATGCACCCACAGGAAAAGCAGGGTGGTCTTTAGACATGTCTTTAAAAGAATGTCTCAGCATGCACTCCTGAGGATACAGTGTTCTTGTGTATTTAAATGAATCAGCTATTTAGCAGCTAAATTGGGAAAGCAGCCAAAGAATTCTCGAGAGACCTGCTGGCAGAAACGCATCATAGTCCTGTAATATAAGAATATGAACTCTATGGCATTACAGCTCCTTTATTGTAACACTTTCCAAGGTGATTTTGGATAACAAAAATGTAACAAGCAGCACAGAATCATACAGGATTCAAGTGCACAGGCAAAACCACCCACCTCTCCTTGCTTCCTGCTTGCCTGGAGTTGCTCTCAGCTCTGTACCAGCCAAGAAAGAGACAACAGGCCCCTCTTGATAGGTATTTAACCTAAATGAAAATCTATACCTATATTGGTCATGATATGATTCCTAGCAGTGCAAACCTGTGGGACACACACTTGGAAGCCCTAAACATGAAGATGGCCCTAAATGGGCCCCCTTTTGCTGCTGTTCAGACACACAGAAAGACATTAGCTACCATCCAAAGCAACAGACAAGGCTGGAAAAAGCAGTGATGAACACTCCTTTGTTTAAACAAACTTGTGGTACCTCTATAGCATAAGTACTTTGCTGTGTAGTGTAGAAAAAAAAAAGGGTTTTTCAGGCCAAAACTCAATGCAGGCAAGGACAAAAAGATCTCTCTAAGCATGAAACAGAACCTTCGTAAAACTGAGCCCTGGAAAATAACCTTTATGATTTTTACCCTTATCTCTCTAAGCATGAAACAAAACTTTCGTAAAACTGGAAAATAACCTTTATGATTTTTACCCTGAGGAAAGATTTCAAATCTGTGGCAAAACTGAAAAACCTGAACCCAGATGGACCAGGTCACAGCCTGGAGACCAGCTTTCCTAGTTTTCACGTCCATTTGATGAAAACAGCCTCGCACACAACTTCTGGAAGTTCATGCTTACAAGAGCAGATTGGGAAGCTGTTACTAATTGTGAAAATAAATGGCTGCTACAGCTAAGGTTAAAATAACTACTTTGAAGTTTCACAAAAGTAGTGTTTTCTGTTG
>NW_009628532.1:41863-52152 GCF_000690535.1 Cariama cristata
CAGGAGAGTAACAACCAGCACTCTGACTCTTGTATGTAAAAAGTCAAAAATCCACCTGACAGTCACAAAAATAACAACTGTTTTATATATTTCTGCAATAGCCAGATGCTGTGAATCTTGTGCAGCCTTGGGGAATATCAAGTTACTTGTAACATGTGATTTGATATTCCAAAGAAGAATAACCTGACAAAATTATTTGCTAAAGAAACATTACCAGAAGCATCCAACTGTTCCCTTTTGTCTCTCATGCAATGTCTCCATGGTACCCAAGGGGATAGACTGGAAGTACATGTTTGCCACCAGATAGAAGTATCCAGAGCCATTTTTATAATATGCAGAGCATTGCACTTATAATATTTAATTCCAGTGTCACCAAAGAAATCAGCATCTATTTATTGCCCAAACAATAAATCAAATGCTGTGCTGGAGATTAGTTGCACATGCAAGCATTTAAGCCTGTAGATATTTCCCATTGAAAAGCATAATTTACAAGAAAAAAAATACTTAATTTATTCAAACAAAAATTATTCTTAGACAACGTGAAGACAGGGAGCAAGCTTGGTAAAGCTATTAACCTTGTGGCCCATAGATAAATCCACTTTTCCTCTTGATTTTTAGAAGTATTCTGGGCTGCACATGAGCAAGGTGGTTTGAGCATACTCTTCAGGAGGCAGAGTTACAAGGGCAGTGACTGCATGCTGAAGGGGTTTATCTGATCAGCACTGGGGCAGCCATCAGAGATGCATTCCTGTGGAGTCATGGCCAACTAAAACAAACCTGCCTGAGAGAGAAGGAAGGTTCTCCTTCTGTGCTATGAGCCATGTGGTAACTGGGTTCATACAAACAAACAAATAAAAACAGCTTCTCTCCCACTCTGGCTCCGTACACACCAAAAAATTTCCTGAAACAGCAGGGACCAGACTTCCTAAAAATACAGAAGTTGGTTTTGTTTTATTTTTGTAGCTTATGAGGAAAGCCACTCTAATTTAACTTGTAAAGCACAGAGTGGAAATTTTTTTTTTCCTAAAATCCTCATTCTCCAGTGCTTTAACCCCAACAGCTAGTTAAAATAAGTCTTTGAAAGGCTGTTAGTCCCAAATGCTGCTTATCACCAACTCCCAGTCCAGCCTTTAGGATGGAGCATCTAAAGATGAAGTTGCAGACAAGACCTAACAACAGGTAGGAAGAACCACAATTTTCCTTCCTGCTAAAGGTTGGGAACAAGATGTCTCTGACCTGAGACTGGATGACATGCTTGCAATAAGGACTTATGAGACATCTGGTTTTGCAGACGATGAGTAATTATGAGATTTAACTCCATAATTTCAATGTGAATTTTGAACTCTCCTGGATCCTTCAGAGATATTGTTTTCAGTCAGGCAGCTGGACATTTAAATATCCAGTCTGTTAATCTACAGACATTATGTACTGACTACAGCTTCACTAAGGATGCTGAGCCAGCTCCCATGAATTTATGACAAAGATAGAGAGCTGACATATGGGCTAGTTACCTTATTTAAGAACAGAGGCAGAGGTCTACTCCTAAATAAGGGATATTTGTGGTGCCTATTTAATCCTCAACCAGGAACAACATACAAACAGTTAGCATATTTTATACAACTTCAAAGCTTTACTGAATCATGGACTGCCTATGTGTGACGTACACGGGTTTGACTAAATTTATCAGCACAATTCAGTGGTACAGAATGCATATTTCAAGAATAAGGACAGCCCCCTTTTTAGTACTATCTTGTAACATGAATTCTGGAGTTTTGTTTCCCTCTCAGGAATAAGATAAAACAAGGACAATGCTTTGTGGGTCTGTGGTTGTGACTTCGCTTGAGGTTAAGGATGGTTTTAATCTGAAAAGTATTCACAGTTATATGTAAATAAAATCAAAAAAATATAAAAATAGAATAGCTGATTTTGGTCTGAAGCAAGTTATATTAATGAGCTCTATCCCATAAATAAATATTAGTCCCCATCATTTTGTGCAAAATATCAGAGGTTTGATACTTTTCGCTTGTACAGAAGGTATTGAAGTTCGCTGACTGCCAGTAGAAAAATTACCCCATATTTCTGGCTTGTTTGTAGCCATTTTCAATATCCAAATTATATTAAATGTAATTTCATTTCACAAGATTTTTCTTCATCACCATGCTCTCTTTAAAGAAAATCTTGGCACAAAACGCCACCCAGGACAGAGCTCTCCCTTGCAAGGTGATGGCAAGGCTAAAGCTGTGTGTGTGAAGACACAATGTCCTGTCTAACATCCTTGATTACTTTCTGTAGGTTCTCAGACTGAGATCTTGCTCTGGCAACGTCAACCAATATTTCATCTAAAACTGGATAGGTTTTTTTTCTTTGTTTGAGAGTTAAATTGGTCTGCACAATGTTCTAGTTCTGGACTTGGCTCCAGATCACATGGCAGTTGCCAAATGCCTGAGAGAGGGTGAGGCCACAGCCCCCAAATACTGCTTCACTACAGGCAATCTGAAAATAATAAATTTATAATTCAAACCAGAAATTGGGTTTTCCAAAGTGTTTTTTCTGGGCCCTTTTGGCAATTGCAAGGAGTACCTTGTTCCGGCTAACAAACATGTGACGTTTTTACATCACTGTGGAAAACCCTAAACGTCCATCTGTTTTAGAGCATACTAGGTTGCTTTCTTCAGTAGTAAGGGACATCAGACCATGGGTTTCCTGTGAAAGGGAGACACCTGTAGTCAATTTTCTTCTATGCTTCTTCTCATAGTAAATATCGTAACATCCATGGCTGTCTTCACATAGTTGCACTCTAATTTTACCCATTGACCCCTGAAATTGTTCTGGTTTCTGAATCAAAAACTAATCTCGTCCTCTACTGGAAATTGCAGGTTGCTTTCAGTCCATCAAAAACTGTAGCTTCTCCTTTAGTTTTGTTTTTCATTCTTTCAAAGGGAAACATATACTTTTTTTGGCTGGATATGCTCCCATAGCTTTTCTCTCCCCTCTACAGATTACCACATATTAATACATGTTTATGATTATTTTGAAAGCATTTGCAGAGAAGAACAGGAAGCTTGTTACCCAACACGATCCCCGAATCAGCTTTCCCTTTCTTTGATACTGGAAATTGGCTATGTAAGAAGAAAACAAAATCTAAAAATGAAACACTTAAGTGTATCAAGACAACTCTTATCCCCCTTGGTTTCCATGACCTTGACTGCAGCATTAGCTTCTTATATAGAACAAAGCTTTGCAGTAAACAGTCTGGGAAAAGAAATTAACTAAGATCTTGATACCACATGCCTAAAGAGTTTCCACATGTTTATGAGAAGGGAACTTCAAGTACTGAAAACACAATGCTCACGTCATGCTTTTGCAAGCTTTCCACTTTTGTTTGTTAAAAATATCTCTACAGACTTTCCCATAACTAAATGTTCATAGCTTTATCACCTCCAGCTGTGATCTCATCAAGTGTCCCAGGCAGAGCAGTCAGGCCTAGCTGCTTTAGGTATGTAGAACTTCCAAGAAAAGCCATGCTGTGCGAGGGATGCGATATCAACAGTACTGGATACCAAAATGTTGGATGACAGTAACCCTAGTTTAACATTGGTTTAGCTACCCACAGAAAAAGAGAAAAGAGGTTGTTTGACAAGGAAACTAAGCAGCAGCGAGTGAATCGGTAGCTGTTTGCATCAACAGTTTTTTGCAAATCACACGCACAAATCAAATGTGCAAAGATGGTCTGAGTTGGGGACAAGAGCACTTTGTGTTACACACATGGTGATGGGAGAAGTGGCTTGTATTAACAAAGAGCATCTGCAAAAGAAGTGTGTGTCAAAATGCATTTTAAATTACAATCTTTCAATGACTCTGCTGAGCTCCCCTGGGGAGTCAAGGTAAGACTTACAGTGATTGCTACTGAGTGTTTCTGTGAGCCCAGGAATAACTTCAGAGTCATTCACTTAGTATACTTTCATTGTTATGGAAACTGCAGATTTTCTGGAGGAACGGAGTTAGTTGGGCCACGAGAAGTCAATTCTGGATGCTACCTCCAGAGTCATATGTTGTTAACATCTTCATGAGGACTTACTTCGATTACTTGGCTAGTCTCCTAATGTTTTCTATTACTCATCATTTCAAAAAACAAACTCCTATGCTTTCCTTTGAAATAGGAAAAATGAGCCTCTCGAGTAATGAAATGGCTATGAAATTACCTTAAATTTGGATTGTTGCCAAAGAAGGTGGTTTCAGGTAAAACCTGTATTTGGCTTTAGGAGGGATTTTGTTAGTTTTATCTATTTTGAAGAGCCTCTAGTGACCTGAAACTTAATTTGCACTCTCTCTGTTGAACAGAGAGACAGCTGAGGTGCTGTATAAAACCAGGCTGGTTCCCCCTTCTTAGCCATGGCAAACAGCCTTTCAGTAGTGTGTTCATACTCTCACAATCCTACTTTATTAGTTTGGATGTTTCCTCACTAGCCTGGCAAGAGGTCCTTTGCTTTGTCAGCTCAAACTGTTTTCACACATAATGTCTCATCTGCATTTCTCTCATGATCTGTCACTATGCCCGACTCTACATCTCCTCTTTTATCCCCATGAACAGCAGTTTAATGTTCTGTTCTGTTTCCTGTTTCAGTTTCCAGTACTCAGAACAAATGCACTAATCAAGTTCACAGGAGTTTATCTTTAGACCTGATGACAAGCATCATAGACAGACGCAAGCAAATCCTCTTCCACACACATACATTATGCCTGCCTCCCAGTGTCACACCAGATCAAACGGACAATGGACCCACAAATTTGAGAACAATGTCATCCACATAAGTAGCTCAACATGCTCAGAGGCTGTATTTTTTAATAAATGAAGCTAAGATTTGGGATCCACACCACTGTGATGTATTCAAGTGGCCTGGGAACCCACATTTGCTGCATAAGGTGCAACTCCCGCTGACTGCAGCTGATTCTGAGAGTGCTCTTGCACCACTTAGAAGAACATGCTTATTAGAGTGTTTTTATCTAATGTAACTATTGAAGGGCTGGATAAGAGTATGCTGGAGGCTGTAACGCATACATTTCCATGCATTACATCTCCCTAGGATCTACAGTGATGTTGAAGAAGTCAAAGACTTTGTCAAGTCTGGTGAATTCAGGAGGGTTTGATTTTCTCACCTCCATTTGGAAAGACAATGACAAACCCCAAGAAAACCTCAGGGAACTTAATTATTTACTTGCCTCTGCTGAATTCAGGAGCTAAGCCTTAGGCATTCAACCTTGAAAACCATCAGCTAAAATCTTTGAACACTCGGAACCTGACAACACAGTACTCATGCCGAGCACAGCAGACAAAGACAAGTATGAGAGTTTTGTAGAAATAAGTGCAAGGGAATGAGATGAAAAGAAGTTGAAGGGAGACATTTACTTTGTTATGGTAGGGTGTGAATTGCAGAAGTCTCAGGGCTGGCTTCTTGAGCGACTGGTTGCTATTCTGACTGAAAGGGGCAAGGACGATAACCTTGTTAGCAACATTAGTTTTATCTACAGTAACATGCAAGACAATTTCAAGAGAAATGAGTGAAATAAAACACAATCAGATTAAAACAAAAGTCCAGAATATTGGCTCAGCATCTTGATTTCTCTCTCAAAAGACCAGAAGATGTGATAAACCTAGCTGTGCTCTTTGTCAATCATACTGAGGACATAAGAATAGGGACAGATCATCTAGAGCCAACAAAAGAATGTTTTGCATGCTGTCAGGAGTTTAAATACAAGTAAGTTAAATGGCTTAGAAAGCCACCAGCCAAAGAGTTAAACATGGCCTACAGCTAGCCTTAGCAATGCATGAGAACAGTGGCACATGGATAACACCCTGTAAGTTATAGGTTTTGGGGTACTAAAAATTGTGCCAGGTAAGCTGGGGGGGGTGGGAAGGGGGAAGAGAAATCTCACTCATACATTTCAATTCGGAGGATCTCGTAACGAACAGCCTCCATCCAAACATGTTAATTTTTCAGTAGTTTTAAACTGTCTCCCAGGCGTTGTTCAGGACATCAGAGAGGTTGAATGCTAACTCCAAGAACAAACTGCTCTCAACTGTGCCTTATTAAATTATACATATGCAACCACTTAAATAAACTAACCACTGTCCTTTTTACACTATGTCTTCCAAAAGCCACGAGAAATAAATCAACCCCCTTATCTTCACAACAAGTGCCTCTTGTACCCTTTGTGATATGCTGTGTCTGCACACGAGCCTGGAGACAAGTTGAGTCTGCATACAGGACTGTACTTAAACTGGCAGGGAGCCCAGGGTCTGCTCCTCTCTCTGCTCTATAACCAGACAGAGATTTCTTGCTCACCATATTTCACTTCTTAGGAAAACACTGAGTAATATGCAGGTATTTTATTAATTTGTACACTTGACTGATCAGAGATTATTGTGAAGTTATTAGTCCTTTTTCTATTTTACCCTGAGACAAAGCAAAAAGTAAACAGAGAGGCTTAACGCACATTCAATCTGCAGGACACGGCACTCTCCATTTCATGTGTCCTTGGGAAAAAAAAAAGTCCACCTAGCTCTGTCACTTTTCACACTCACAGTAAAATAATCAGCCCATTTCTTGGTGAATAACAGGGTTATCAAAGAGGACCTCATGTGATGCCTTGGATATACTAAGAGCATTGCCAGTATTGTAGCGGCAACGGCAACCACAGCAGCTCTAGGTCCTGTGTGGGAAGGCACAAAGGCAGGGAAGAGAAAACTACTTGTTTGAGAAACAGTTGCATCTGACTGTGAAAGAGGTTTTGTACCACAGCTTGAAAATCTCAAGGTGAATGCAATGGATGTAGAAATCAAACAGAGGGGTGCATAGCACTATGGCTGTGTTCCTGTGGCTCTGGGCAGGAGGGAAGGTCAGTGCAAGTCAGGATAAAATTAATCCCATGGTGCTACTGTTGTGAAGGCAGTTCTGTGGCACAGTAAGCAAATCTGAGCTTTGAAGGTTAACAAGTCCAGCCTGAAACAGCCTTTTTCTGTCCTGCACATGCAGGAGTCCTGTAGAAGCTGTGTGCTACCTGTCTGCTCTTAACTTCCCCAAGGTTTTAGAGGGTTCCCTGCTTTTTTAGAGCCATAGTGGCAGCAATTCCCTCTGTGACCTGCTTGCCACTCCCATCAGAGTGACACAGTGGGAGTCATTCACACACAGATCACACCTAGCACAACAGAAGTCAGATGGCTGCTGCAGAAGTTACAATGGCAGATGACATAGCAGATGTCCTGACAACTCTAACCAGCTAAAGATCTGAAAGTTTGATGTACCCTTGCGTGCTTGAGCAGCCATCAGTGCCTCTATGACAGGCAGTCTGAGAGAGCTATGTCAAAGCAGGACTTCAGCCAAATCCTCAGAAAGGTCTCTGCATGTGAAAACATAATGCACTGCTCCCCTACACCTAATCTACACAGCTTTACAATATGGAGGCTGAGCACCTCAGATACAGTTGCAATCATGACATTTGGAGCTGGGATTTGCGGCTAGTGTCAGCAGAAGCATCTGACAACTTCTTTGAACTTCCTTGCCGAAGCCAGGCAGGAGGTTCAAAAGAGGCATGGCACAGAGTTACCAATGAAGAATCAAATGAAAGCATGCATCAGCTACCTCCTTTAGATGCTGGAAAGAACCTTGATTCATTTAGCTTCTAATTAAAAATAAAATAGCCAGCAATCAGACTTGGTAGACATTACCTTTGCCACGTATCCAGAATTCCCCCTGCTCTTGAACAGCAGTGACAAATCCTCAGGCAGTGTCAGCTGCATCACTTCCACTTTTGAAACTTTTTTTCACTTTCCTGCCCTTGAACTTCTTACTCCCAGGAGAGAAAGGCTCCACACAAAAGGAAATGCACTTTCTAGAAGACAACTATTATTATTTCAGAAATTAGTCTTGTCTCAAAATTCAACCTCGTGCTATATCTAAATCACTGGGGAAACAAACAACAGAAAGAAAAACAACACATCCTGCCACACTTCTACCCTCACCTACCTCTCTAGTATGCTCATTGCATTACCCTTTATAAAAATCAGCTGTTCAAATATCAGATTCAGCTGTAAAGATTCACAGGTGTCCTACCTCATCTTCCTTCTGCATCTATCAACATCCTCCATCTTCATCAAAGATCTTTGGTTGCAAGTTTAGCGTATTTCTTAGTATTATTTGCAAATGCTGTTTAAGGAAACATTATTAAAAGGTTCTTATAAAACCCCACACTACTTTTTTAGAGAAAGAAATCGGTTAGTAACAAAATTTTCAAAAGAGTTTCCTGCACTGCCTGCTCAGTGAAGATCAGAGACTTTTGAAAATCAGACTGAAAGTGATGTAGCTGGAGCTTAGCTGTGAATTTCAGCCTGCAGGCAATTGTCTCCTGTAGGAGAATGTATCTAGTAACAAGAGTCTTAGATAAGTGTGTAATTGAATTTCTGTTATAATTTAAAAATAGATAATTTCCTGTAGTTTAAGAATTGAACTGTGTTTTTTTCTTTTTCTGTGATTTTAATACTGACAAAGACAATATTGTCATTTGCATAATAAAATTACTAGGATGACTCTGCCTATATTGAATATGGCTCTTAAATCTTAAAATGTAGTCTAGGCCCGTGGAAACATGTGTTTAGGGAAATAAATTGCTCTTCAGAAGTAGACTTTTGATGTTTCTCTTGGCTCTGGAGCACATGCAGAAGCCTAAGCTATGTATGAGCTGAGCTTTACTCTCTGCTAATGTGACATTTTCCAAATGGCACTGCTCACAAGAGGGAATTAATTAGTTCCCTAAGAGTCTGGGGGTTGATTTTTTTACCATCTGCTGATGAAGAGGTAACCAAAAGGACCGTGCAACCATGGGTTCTGACTCTGAAATGATTGTCTCAAAAACCATTGTGAAAAGGTGGCAAACTAAGTCACAGAAAGTTTAAATTGACAGCTGCGAAAGAACCAGAACCCACCTTCTCCTGACTCCCCATCACATCTTTTAATCAGGTGAAGTTTAAAAACAAGTTCCAAGACCGAGCAATACTACCTCAAGTCCAGACTGTCAAGCTGAGAATCAGTTGGGATCCTGAATGGGGAACCGTGTAGCTGATGATCTATACTGAATGATGGAGGCTTGACATTAATCTATAAACAGCATCTCTGTTAATAATCTACAATAGGAGGACCTGGGAAATGAGTCAGTAGAGGTTGGCCCTCCACTTAGACACTGCCTTCTTATTATAGAATTCCCCTTCCGCCTCCTCTGTCAAAGGGATCCACACACATCTGCATTATGTGTTAGGTTAGGCAGCTGGGACTGATTTTGTGGTTTTATCTTTCTTTTTTTCAATAGCGTTGAAGAATTTGTTTAGGGGAAAATGAGTAATTGCATTAGCATTGAAAACAAATCTCTATTAGAGAGTTCTTTACGTCTAACCAATTTGATAAAATTTACTTAAACCACAAGAGCAGAGTACAGAATTGCAAATTTTATTCTCATATTTTTTTCCATATTTGTGTATTTTTGCATGTACATACATATCTGTGTATGTTTATATACATATTTACAGAAGCACATTCACTAATAAGTGTGTTTGGATACAGTGACACATTTAATTTTTAAGCTTTGGCAAAACTGTCTAAAAAAAAATTCACCCTTATCTGAAATATTGCAAAGCAGCATCACTGACCACTATGTTTTCCAAAGAAATACTGGTTTAGTAGAAATGGAAATAGATTTTTAATTGCAATGGTATCAACTGACACTGCTAAGGCAATTTCAGTCAAATGAGGACCCAGTAATTATGAGCTTGGCAAATTGCCTTGCTCTCTCCCAGACACTCTGGCAAGTACCAGATCAGGAAAGCGTGTTTCCCCTCACACCATCTTTCCTGTGAAAATAAAGTGGTTTGATAAGGAGAACTCCTAGCACAGGCCCAGGAAATTGTTCGGGAATGCTGCACAGTACGGATGGGTTATCCTGGATCCCCTGCCTGGAGACATGTCAGAAGGGGACTGCTGTTTACTCAGGCTTCTCTGTGCACAGCTGAGGGCCTGCTACATCTGCAATATTCCTGATGTGCACATCTCACTCTACAGAACATCAAAGAAAGGAGATACTTGTTAACCAGCAGAGGAGACTCATGCTCTTATCAGTACTATGATGTATAAAAGGGATCAGAAGAGCCAAGTTAGAGAACAGGATTTTTCTGGGTACTTTGGAACGTTTCATTCCCATTCTCTAAAGTGTTTTCTACAGACAAACTTCAGAAGTCAAGAAAC
>NW_009628533.1:0-37026 GCF_000690535.1 Cariama cristata
CTGCTGTGTTACGGCCCCGAAGTATAATTTTCAAGGCCCTTTCCAAAAGTCACCTTGAAATGACTATTTTTTCCGGTGTAAAGAAAAAATAAATGTTGAAGTAACGGGGCTGGGGCTGCGGATTGTGACAGAGCCTGAGTGTTACTGGCCTGTGGCCTTGCACATGCTCATAGAAATGGCTCCTGCTAAATTTTAGAAGAAAACCATCCCAAGTTTGTGCTTGGATTTAGTTCAAAGTTTGTTAGGTCTCAAACTTAAGCAAATTATATTATTAAATACCATTTAGATAGCAGTAAGAGTGTTGCCGGCCTTAGTTCTGTGCTGGACATTTTTGATAACTTTCACCAAACCACTTGGAAGATAGGTTTGCCCTTTTACAAACAACATATGAAAACTATAGGTTATGAAGAGAATTAACTGTGCATTTGACTGAAAAGTATAAATATTCCTTTTAATTTTAATTTAATCGCTTTCATGAACAGTATACAGGCTACTGGAGCCCTAACCTTGAGGTTTCAGGCACTTAATCCATGAAATTTGCTTTAAATCTGGAGCACTTTTTTTTTTTTTTCAATAGGTTTTAGATTCTGTTCATTCGCTTTCTCTCTTGAAAGCTTTAGGATCGCATTTTAAGTGCTTTTCTGCATCTTAGCCAGAAGCTTTACAAAGGTTCTTGAAATTTCAAGTACAAGATCTGGAACTTAAAGGAAAAATTAATAGCATCGGTATGTCAGCAGGGTCAGTCATTTAGGAATATTTGTGAGACTGGTTTCTAATTGGTTGGCAATGCCCAGTGAACCCTCTATCACTTGATCCTCCATGGATTTTAGTGGGTTTCATTTGGAACCAGGAGCCTTCCTGGGAACAACTGTTTCTGGTACTATGGCCTAAATGTAAATGTTTGAAACTCATTGGTTGCCCCACAATAAAAGAAAATACAGTGAAGCAAAGCCAGTTTACAGATTCGAGTTCTTACTCAGAGACCAAAAAATACGTGAAATTTAAAAAGAGCATTCTTTTTAAAAAAAGAGTATTATTTAATGTAAAGATACTTTATTTTCTTTAGCTCTATAAAGTAGTATCCTTAATAGTAGGAAATAATGTGTGTTTGGGAAGGAAAGGAGTGTTCCTTTCAATCTGATACCCACTTTAAGGGCCCATAATGATATGATTTTATTGGGCCATAGTAAGGGTCATTTTCCCCTCTCTTTCCAAAGATGAGAATTATAGCTTTTTCTTTTGAAATAGAATTTTAAAAAAATAATTAAATGGTCCTTCACTACCGCTACTGCTGCCCCTTTAGAAACAATTAAAAGTGCTTCTTTAAAAAAAACCCAAACATCTTGCTGTCTTTGTTGTGGGATAATTTTCAGTGAAAGTGTTTTTAAAAAATGTAATGTTACTATCTATAACTTCTATCTCTATTCATTTCACTTGTTCACTAGTACATGTTCTCGATTTTTTTTCTATAAATCAAATAACACTTCAGTCTACAATGCACAGAAGTGAAATAGGTTAGAAGAACTGCAGTATGAAGTTATCAGTCTGTGGACCAAACTACAAATGACTGATGTATGTATTATGTAAATATTTGATATGTTTTGTAGACTCTCCTTCTGGAACAAGGTTTTGTAGAGTTCAAAATTATTTTTAAAAAAGTAAATAACCCTCTAGCATGAAGGTTCACTGAAGGCAAGAGGAGCTAATACCATGCTGTCATGAGGAGGTAACAGCCCTCAAAGATGTGAACTGTTGCTTTTCTTTGCAAAGAAGCATTTTGCATGGTGAAATGCAAAACATAGATGAGAAGTTCTGTATGCAAAGTATAAGCCACTCTTTACCTGAATTAGTTAATACAGAGCTATTCCAATGAAACACTCAAAAATTCAATGAGAAAAAAATGAGATGTTCTAGTGGAAAGAGTTCATTAAATACTTTTTTCACAGCAACCAAACTGCCATTGCAGTTTTACTATATAAAACAAACATCAGACCATGTGTAATTTGGCTGTGGACATCTATATTGTAAGATGTAGGCGATGGAAGTTTGCATAAATTCAGTAGGCAACTGGATGAAATACATTAAAAAAAAACCGTGAAAAACTTAAATTTACCTTTGGCTCGGGGAGTCTCAGAGCTGCAAATGGTTGGATGCTGGGGGAATGTTCTTGGGAAGTAGCTATGTGCTTGCTTTGTTCTTATATTGTTTCCTTGGTATCTGCCTGTGGCAGCTGCTCTTGATTTTTGCCTTGGGGTTGGATTCCAGTCCATCTATTATATAAACTAAGTTTCCTTCCAAGAAGGACAGAGGACTGAAGAGAAAGAAACACTGGGAAAACCAAACGATTGGGAATGATAAATGAGGGGGGAAGAAAGGAAGAGGACGTGTAAGCTGTAGGGGGAACATAAAGACAGGGAGGCAGAGCAAAACACCTGGCTGAGGACTGCAGTAACGACCATTATTCCTTGCAGGTAGCCTTGGCCACAGTTGGTGTAGGACAGTAGGTAATGGAAGCTTGGTCTGTTTTTTATTTTGTGTTAGTTCATAGTTTAACTGTAATATTAGCAGGTGTCTCCCATTTCCTTAAGATGATTGCATAGTGTGATTTACAGCCAAGTTCAGAGTTAAAATACCACTCATTATTCTCCACAGAGCTTAAAACCACTGTGTTTTGAGAATAGGTAATTATAGTATGATATTATGAGGAATCAATTCATGCACAAAGTGCAAATTTTGATGTGATTTTTATGACTTTACAGCTATCTTTTTACTTTACCACTCTATTTCTTCATAGACACAATCTCTGGTCCATGTTGCTTTCTGTAACAAAATTAATGCAAAGACTGATAGCAGTCATATATATTTTCCAGTCTACTGATTGTAAATGCTAGTGTTGGGAACTACAGTAAGACTAGAATATCACTTGCAACTGATTAGAGTGCTTGTTACAATGTTCTGATGCTTCTAATATTCCCACTTCATTCAGTTTGGTGCACACATTTCTAGAAGTGTTTTTCAGACTTCTGATGTATTTTGTGCAATTTTTTGTGTGAAATTGTGCTCTTCTTATTTGACGTTTTTGTGTTGTAAGAAAAACTTGAGCGTGCTTCCACTTAACTTGGTAGCAACTGTATCTGTAACAGGTCTAATAAACACCTCCACAGGATACAGTTGTTACCTCATAAACAAGGAGAACCTCAATTTATGATCTAATTTATATCCAGAGGTTTTAATGTACTTTCTGAAAGTGATTGTATTGTGAAACAAACCATGATATCTTCAGTATGTACTAAACAAACAAATAAAAAAAGGAGCAGTTGGTCTATACATCACTGTTAAACATTAACTGTTTTGCCAATTCACGAGATGATAAGTCACTGTAAGTTTCTGTTTTTTTCCCTAAAAGTATTCATGGGATTGCTTGATACCACAATAGCGTGAAGAACATAACAGCAATACATAGCAAAACACCAATTAAAAAAGGCAGGCAGGCATTGTTTTCCTTCTCTGTCTTCAGATTTGTTCCTCATCACAGAAGTCATTGAGGCAAATTAACCTAGTTTTCTGTACTATTAGTATACCCAATATATCTTTCTTTAAAATACTTACTTACTTGTTGAAGTAATTAAAAAAAAAAAAAAAGTCTGCATTTGTACAGTGTTTTGAAAACACTGCTTTGTATGTATGGGGCCTGATTTATAGTCAATTGAAAGTCTATCAATTTTAGTGGACTTGGGCCACTTTTATGGTTCTAAGCTGCATGTTTATGTATTTTCTGTAACAAGCTGTAAAAGATTTTTGAAAATGATGAGTTATTTAAAAATCGGTTTCTGTAACTGAGATGGTAATATGCCCTAAGTGTTCTTACCCTGCCACTTGGCCTCTCTGTAGTTCCACATGACGAAATTTCTGGAATTTGGATTTGCCTTTTTAAGCTCTCGGTAGTCAGATACAGAAACCTATATAAAAATATCTTTCTGGTTTCAAATTCAATTATTTAAAGATAATTTGCCTTCTTTGTCTGTATGTGTTAAAATATCATTAGCTACTGCATACTGCTTTTCTCCCAAGGGATTTCAGCTTCATTCACTCTACAGAGAAAACCCAGTAGTTGTGTGGTGAATTAGATTGTTTTCTGTAGAACCTCTGCCTCATTTGATGCAGAATTTGGCATATGTACTAGGTGAATGAAGCAGGAACTATAGAAAGAAAATTTAAGCGTAAAGATAATTCCACTGCTGCCCAGGAAATACGGATTCTGTCCTTGCCTCTCTTACGGACTTTTTGTGTAAACTTAGAAGTCATTTGATGGAATTTTCTTTCCATGTGGCTTTTTTTGACACAACACGCATGTTATTCTGTGCCAGCCATCTAATTTAATTACGTAGGTGCCATAAGCTGCTGACCTAAAGAGATCATCCAATCTGCTCTGGCCAGTTTCAGAGTAATACCTATGCACTTACATTACTGCTACTGCTGATGGTGTGTGTACATGGTCAGACAGATCAGCTGATCCAGCTGAAAACCTAACATGCAAAACTCTGCCCCCTTAAAAATATTATTTTTCAGCTAAATCAACTTGTGCATCCAACTCACCAAACACCCTTATAAATGTAAGAGCCAGCTCATGGGAGGAAATAGGGTTGCATAGGCAGAGGCAGCAGGGCTACCTCTTTCTGTTGACGGCAGCAGAGCCTTGGGGGACTAACCTCACAAGTTAGACATCTAAATTAGGTGCCAGCCATTAAGCAATATGATTATCCTGCATATGTTCTGCTACGAATTCACATTTGAGAGCATCACTGCACTAAATCTTAAGCACTGTCAATGGAACTGAATTTAATAGAAGTTGTACCTTGAACGTACAGAATACTGAGCCTGGTACTCTGAAAAATCAGGTCCTAGGTGTATTACCCTGGAGAGCTCAGATCTTTCAAACATAATTTCTGTCATACACATGTATATGAATGAAAAAAAAATATATATATGCACTTACACAAAAATATGCAAAAAATATACATGACAGAGGAGAAGATGTTTTGGAAATATATTCGCTAATATATCTCTTCATGCTAGTGCTTATGCAATAAGCTTCTATGGTAGTGATATTCATTAGAGAATGTATATTGAAATTAGTAAGAGTATTCTTAGTATGTATGACATAGGCAGCATGCAGTAAAGAATAAGTGAGGCCAAATTTTGAATTTAAAGGTTAAAAAGAAGTACTGAAGAGGTGCGCTATTTTCTATGAAAGTAAGGCAAAGGAGGGAAAAAATAGAAGTTAAAACTGTTTTGTAATACAGATAAATAGAAGGACTGAATCAAGGTTGTGCACCCAAATGGATAGTATAATTTCCAAGTTTCTCAATGTTTGACATTGTAACAATAATGTTGCAATGTGTAAATATATTAAAACAGAATTTTAACCCACTTAAAATGCAGTTATTGCAGTGAAATAAAAAGTAAAGTTTGTGATAATTGTATTGTTTTCAGTATTTAATTTTAATTTTTGATAATTAGCAAAATGTTGTAACTTTGCAGTATTACTTCCCAACCGTTACTGAGAGACAGTAAGGCTCTGCTGAATTGCCTAAGTTGTTTTTTATTAACTTCTTGGAAACATAGTACCTCAGAGTATCATAGAATCATAGAATGGTTTGATTGGAAGGAACCTTAAAGACCATCTAGTTCCAACCCCCCTGCCATGGGCGAGGACACCTTCCACTAGACCAGGTTGCTCAAAGCCTCATCCAGCCTGGCCTTGAACGCTCCCAGGGATGGGGCACCCACAGCTTCTCTGGGCAACCTGTTCCAGGGCCTCGCCGCCCTCACTGTGAAGAATTTCTTCCTGATACCTAATCTAAATCTTCCCTCTTCCAGTTTAAAGCCATTGCCCCTTCTCCTGTCACTACATGGCCTTGTAAAAAGTCCCACCCCAGCTTTCTTGTAGGCCCCTTTTAGGTACTGGAAGGCTGCTCTAAGGTCTCCCCCAAGCCCTCTCTTCTCCAGGCTGAACAACCCCAACTCTCAACCTGTCTTCCTAGGAGAGGTGCATCCGCCCTCTGATCATCTTTGTGGCCCTCCTCTGGACTCGCTCCAACAGGTTCATGTCCTTCTTGTGTTGGGGTCCCCAGAGCTGAAGGCAGTACTGCAGGGTGGGGTCTCACCGGAATGGAGCAGAGGGGGAGGATCCCCTCCGTTGACCTGCTGGTCACACTGCTTTTGACGCAACCCAGAGTATGGTTGGCTTTCTGGGCTGCAAGTGCACATTGCTGGGTCATGTTGAGCTTCTTGTCAACCAGCACCCCCAAGTCCTTCTCCTCAAGGCTGCTCTCAATCCATTCTCCACCCAGCCTGTATTCGTGCTTGGGATTGCCCTGACTCATGTGCAGGACCTTGCACTTGGCCTTGTTGAACTCCATGAGATTTGCACGGCCTCACCTCTCAAACCTGTCAAGGTCTCTCTGGATGGCATCCCTTCCCTCCAGTGTGTCAATCACGCCACACAGCTTGGTGTTGTCGGCAAACTTGCTGAGGGTGTGCTCAGTCCCACTGTCCATGTCACCGAGAAAGATGTTAAACAGCGCTGCTCACAATACCAACCCCTGAGGAATGCCACTCATCACTGGTCTCCACTTGGACGTCGAGCTGTTGACCGCAACTCTTTGAGTGTGACCATCCAGCCAATTCCTTATCCACTGAGTGGTCCACCCATCAAATTCATGTCTTTCCAGTTTAGAGACAAGGATGTCATGTGGGACAGTGTCAAATGTTTTGCACAAGTCCAGGTAGATGACATCAGTTGCTCTTCCCTTATCCACCAATGTGGTAACGTCATCATTTGTCAGGGCATTTATCAGCCACCAGATTTGTCAGGCACGATTTACCCTTAGTGAAGACATGTTGACTGTCACCAATCACCTCCTTATTTTCCATGTGACTTAGCATAGTTTCCAGGAGGGTGAGCTCTATGATCTTGGTGGGCGCAGAGGTGAGACTGACGGGCCTGTAGTTCCCCAGGTCTTCCTTTTTTCCCTTTTTAAAAATGAGAATTATGTTTCCCCTTTTCCACTCAGCGGGAACTTCCTCAGACTGCCACGACTTCTCCAATGTGATGGATAGTGGCTGAGCCACTTCATTGCCAGTTCCCTCAGGACCCACAGATGCATCTCATCAGATCCCACCGACTTGTGCACCTTCAGGTTCCTTTGATGGTCTCGAACCTGATCTTCTACAGTGGGCAGTTCTTCATATTCCCAGTCCCTGCCTTTGCCTTCTGTGACTGGGGCGGTGTGGCTGGAGCCCTTGCTGGGGCAGAATGGAGGGTGTGGCTGCAGCACTTGCTGGTGAAGACTGAGGCAAAAAAGTTGTTGAATACCTCAACCTTCTCCATGTCCTGGGTAACCAGGTCTCCTGTTTCCTTCCAGAGGGGGCCCACATTTTCCTCAGTCTTCCTTTTATGGCCAACATACCTATAGAAGCTTTTCTTGTTGCCCTTGATGTCCCTGGCCAGATTTAATTCTATCAGGGCTTTAGCTTTCCTAACCTGAGGGTAGCTAAGTAGCTTGTCTGTTTCTCTTTTCTTGCAGTCAGAAATATTTAAAATACAAAGGTAAATACTTTACAAGGCTAAAACTAGCTTCACTGTTGTGCTTTATTGCTTTCTAACAAAGTCTCTGAAAGAAGAACAAATTCTGCCTAAGCATGAATTGTGAAAGAAATAACAGATTAGTGTGCACTCCCTGACCTGTTGATTTATCCAGTGCCTAACAACTGACAACAGAAACTTAAATTTGTAGAATTGTGTGCTGTTGTGATGCTTTGGGTCTTTTTTCTCTCCACCTCCTTTTATTCCCACACAAGGAGCATAAGCCCGCAGAGGTTTGCCTTTATAGCTTGCAGTGATGCACCAATGCTGTTTGACTTCAATGGGAGCTATGTATGATTAGCCAACCTGAAAATTAGGACCTTATGATGTGCAGTCTGGAACTTGTAAACGTATAACAATTTTTAGGGAACTTTGGATTATTTTAGATCAGATAAGCTTTGGGGAGGGACATAGAAGTAGATTAAGGGTGATGTTTTTTTTCCCCTCGGTAGTGAAATTTCTATTGTCACCTTATACTTAGGGAGTTATATTGAATAGCTGATGTTTCTTTCACTGTTTTTCTTCTAAAATACCAAAATATTTCTAATTTGCTATTGTAGACTTCCATAATGAGGTTTTCATAGTGTCCATTGGTAACACGTTCCAGTATTTTACTTCACTTGAACTTGGAAAGCTTGTTTCTAACATTTAATTCCAAGCCTACGGATTGCAAATGAAACCGCTTACTTTCCTCTGTATACTTTGAAGAAAGGGGAGTAATGATAAATCACTGCCTTTTCTACTTGTTTCAGGATTATTGTAATGCTGATAAACTACTTCTGGTTTTGTTTGGTAATGTATGCAAGCCCAGTTCTTTCAGTCCTTTCTTGTAAATCATTTTTCTGAAAGGGTTGTCATTTTTTTACTCTCTGTACTTTGCAACATCTTTCTTAAAATACACTGCAAACACTACTTCAGCTGAGGCATTTCATTTTGCTGAGTAGAATAAAAATTCTTGTATTTTCTAAGCAAGATTCCTGTGTACAATTTCTTAAATTAACTACTGAAAAAAATTCACACTGCGAGTTTGTATTCTACCTTTATGCACTCTTCAGTTTGTTATGCTAGCTCACAGAAGTAGCGCTGTTAGAGGAAAGCAAAGTATGTGTAGCACAATGGATACACTGGTCTATCTCTCATAGTAGCAGATTCAGTGTACAAATTATAAGAAAATAAGAATCCAAAATATTAATGGATGAACACTGTAATATTTTATATATTTTTGCATGGAAGTTATAATAGCATTACAGTTTCTTGAGTCTTCCATCTCTTCTGATACCCATTCACTCTTTCTAACACATGTAAAACATATTTGACGTTTATAATAATGGAATGATTAGGCATGTTACTGACATCAAGGTTTAAGGGACTGGGTGACATAGGGAATTTATGTTCCACTTTAATCCATTTATCAGCCTCCTCAGGGAACTGATTTTAAATCTAACTCAAGCCATACCAATTTGAGGGAGAAAAACCCTGCCTAATCCAGCAACCTGGAAAACACAGAAATGTATGAAATTGTTGTCTAAGCTCCCCCACCTCCCTCTTTTTTGGTAAGGAAAGTATTAAATGGTTTGTATGATGACATTCTCTTTGGAATCATATGGCTGCTTGTTCAGATCTGATGTTTTCAGTTCAAGAATCAAGAGAGAAGATGTTACAGATGGATTATTTGAGCCACTAAATAGGTGAAATATAAAAGTATGTAATTCCATAGCGTAGGAACCATTAATGACTTCTTTGCGCATCAAATCAATTTTCATTTCAGTTATAAAAAGAAAAAAAATTCCTACATTAATAGTCCTTTTTTTTTGGTCAGTGAGGAAAGGTTTTGACTGTATTTGCGTTATTCAGATGTGTACAGTAACATTAAACCCAGTTGCTTCAAAGATATCTAAGGGGGCAATATAGGTTGCCTAAACTTAGGCAGTCCTTAACTAGGTCACCTATTCCCCTGTAATAAAACTAGTATGCCCTTTCTGTCTTATAAACTAAATGAAGCTGCCACTTGGCTAGTAATAAGAGATGTATAGGACCAGGTTCTAAAGTAGTCTGGTCTGAATCCAAAATCATTGAATTGGAATCAAGGTGATCTAAGCAAGTTCAGAATTGGGCACATTGTACAACTCATACTAATGTAGTCAGTTACCTTTATGATGTAAGGAATGGTAAAGGAAGAATTATTACCACTCCTTGATATTTGATGTTGGCGTTCAGGTACATATCTGGAGAAATTCAACTCAGGTACCATGTATTTTACGTGTTCACTCAGAATAATTTGCTGCCTGTCGAGGTACCAATCTTAGGGATTAAAGATGAAAAATACGCTCCTATTAGTCAAATATTTATAAGTAGAACCCAACGTGTTTAAACCTTGTTGACCTTTACATAGTTATGACATATATATCATCTCTTGGTTATGCTTATCTTTGCTTTGATCTAGAAAAATTGAGATAAGAGGTTAAGTAGTCCCTAAGGATAAGTTAAAATGTAGACTACTGCCATGTTGCATGGCTTTAGTATATGTAGTGTCTTTCATGGCAAGTTGATGAGACTGCTCAAAGCAATAAAATAGCTTGCTAGATCATGCCATTTAAGAAAAAATTTAGTTTTGAAAATGAGTTTACTGTTTCTATATTTAGTGTTCTAATATTGTAAACAATATATTTGATGGTATTTATGCTAGATGTATAAAGCCTAACTCTTGCTTTTCTGTTTAAGCAGTCACATTCAAAATGAGTTTAAAATATTACCTAATTGGCTAATACATTTGTATGTTCTTTCTGATTTGAGGCCAGAAGGAAAGCCACTATAGTCATTTAGCCTGATTTCCTGCGTAACATATATTGTAGGCATTTCATTAATTAATTGCTGCTTATAATTCAGCACCTGTGATTGAATTAGAGGATATCTTTTTAAAACAAAATGATAACCAAAAAGATCTTGATTTAAAATCGTCCAGAAATGCAGACTCTTACTAAATCCTTTGTGGTTAATTACTTTTGCTGTCAATTGTAAGTAGCCTGATTTTAACTTGTTTAGCTTTATTTTTATCAGTTAGTTTTGCTACAGCTTGATTTCCTGATTTTGGTAGGTTGTATGCTAGCTATATCAATTTAAAGCCAGTGTTGCTGCTCAGGTCACCTTTTAAACTGCTCTTTGGGAAGTTAAACAGATGACATTCATTAAGGATCTGAACACTAAATGTATTGCTGATGTTCTTCAAAGACCTTCTTTAAGCATTTTCTCTTGTACTCAGTGCTAAGTCTTCTATGTACAAGAGTTGTGCATGTTTCCAGAGAGCAGACTGAGGAACTTCTGACTATTGTAGAGCAGAAAATAGTACAAGGTGGAAATGTATATTAAATACTGTATTCATGGAAGATTATTCTATGAGATCTTAGGGATAAATGCATAAATAGTATAGCATGAAATTGTCATTTACATTTAGATGGATGTTACAAGTTCTGTGGATTTTTTTGTGAAAATGAAAGGGTACCAACCTCAACAAGGTACCAATCAAAACCTGTAATATTATTAAGTAACTAAAATTTTATCTGAGTTACATGTCTAGTTATTGTTTGACAGTTATATTATTTTAAATCTTTTTTTTAAAAATTGGAAAAATATTTGAAATGTTAAATATTAATAAATAGCTCATTATTTCACCACAATGGTCCTTAGAACATTGCGTTTAGTTTTCTCTCTAATCATATGCTCACGATATTGTCCTGTGTAACTACCAGATGCTCTTTGGCAAAAGGAGGAAGTTAATTAAACAGGAGAAAGAGTATAAAATTAAAAATTAAGCCTGTCAGAAGAAGAATGTCAGAAAGAACTCAAGACAAGTATCCCAGGCAACATCTGGTGTCTGTGAGGCTAGACGAGGCAGCTGAAGGGGGCAGAAGTGGTAGAGTGATCTGTTCTGTATTTTTAGACTTGTTTAGTAAGGGTACCTTACAAGATAAAAGTGATAATGCTCCACTTGTTTTGCACTGCTACATGGATCACAGGAGATGGAGGAGTGTTCATTATCATGAGGTCCCCTGTGTCTTGTCTTTTCTTGTTTCTACTTGCCCTGATGTTTTCCACTTAGTGACCAGTACAAGCAGTGACTTAAGGGAGTTGATCCATGGACATTAACCATTCCAAACATATTGTGGTGAATTTTGCTATGAATATTTACTTGTGCTTAGGTGTCTTTTAGACAACTGTTGCATTAATTCATGTGCTAAGAAAGAATGTTGAAGCTGTCTTGCTATATAATTTTGATATTAGTCAAACTGGAAACAAATTTGCTTATTTAAAATTTCTTGAACTTTTGTAGAGGTTAGAATCCAGTGGTCCAGCTGATCATTCCTATGCTATCTCTGAATTACTAAATGTAATTTAAAGTAATTGAATTTCTCGTGAAGTTCAACAAGGGGAAATGCAAAGTCCTACATCTTGGGAGGGATAACCTCAGGCACCAGTGCACGCTGGGGTCCAGCAGTCTTGAAAGCAGCTTTTCTGAGAAGGATGTTGGGATCCTGGTGGACAACAAGCTGACTATGAGCCAGCAACACACCCTCATGGCAAAAATGGCCAATCGTATCCTGGGCTGCATGAGGAGGAGTGTTGTCAGCAGGTTAAGGGAGGTGATCTTTCCTCTCTACTTGGCACTGATGAGGCTGCATCTGGAGTACTTTTTGTAGTTCTGAGCTCCCCAGTACAGAGAAGATATGGACTTACTGGAGCAAGTCCAGAGTAGGGCTGCAAAGATAGTTAGGGGACTGGAGTATCTTTAGATGAGAGGAGTCTGAGAGACCTGGGACTCTCCAGCCTAGAGAAGAGACAACTCAGAGAGGAATCTTACCAATGTGTATAAATACGTGATAGAAGGGAATGAGTGAGAGGGAGCCAGACTGTTCTCAGTAGTGCCCACTGACAAGACAGAGGGCAATGGGCACAATTAAAACACATGAAATACCATCTGAACATGAGAAGACACTTTTTTACTATCACTGTGATCAAACACTGGAACAGGTTGCCCAGAGAGGTTGTGGAATCTGTTTCTGTGGATTTATTAAAAAGCTGACCAGATGTAATCCTGGACAGCCAGCTCAAGGTGACCTGCTTGAACAGGGGGAAATTTGACTAGATGATCTCATGAGGTTCTAAACAATTCTGTGATTCTGTGAAATCCGAATGATGAAAGAGAGATGGTTTTAGTAAAAATCTGATTAGTGTATTTTCTTTAAACCCACTTAGTGTTAGCAAGTCCTTACAACTAATAGGACAGTATTTTAGATCTAGTTCTTTATCCTTGGTATAAGCACAAAAGGTTCTGTTTCAGTTCTGCTCTTCTGATGGTGGGAGTTTTAGAACCTGTTTGTTTTTCACTGATATGCTCTTGGATGGACGTGTTATTTAGTAATTTGTGTCAGGCAGGTTCTTTGGCTGTCTACAACAATGTTCAACTGTAAAAGTACTTTCAGAATAACTTAAATTTTTGAATTATGTTCGTTCATCACATATTTTGCAACTTCAAGACTGATTACTTTGTAGTGATGCACGTTACGGTTAATCAATGATATTTGTGCAGCAGCAAGTTAGTGAACCCATAATTATCTAGACATCCTTCATAAATATATGGAGGCAAAATAACGTGTTTCTTTTTCCATGCTGAGGGAACTGGCAATACAATTGCTTAAGGAGGAAAACGTAGGCTTAATAGTAGTTTGACTGTGAGTACTTGCCAAGAAAGTTCTGCTTGCATTCCAACTGATAGGTCGTAGTATTGGAAGAGTAGCCCGAGAGTATGTCATGTATAGGAGAATCTCAGCTCTCCTTAACATTTTCTCTGCATTGCGAACTTTTATAGAAATGCAGTGCTGGCATAGAAATTTTTCGTGTGGACACATTGCACCAGTTCAGGTGTTGCAAAATAACCACGGAAGAATGAATTTCTTTCTACTTTGAAACTAATTATTGTGTATACACCAATGTACTTAGAGCAGTGATGTGCACATTGCCTGCAGAAAATAAAAAAAAAATAATAGAGTAAAATAAAGCCTTCCAGTGTTTGATATATGTCCTCGTAAAGTCTTTTTCAACCTTTAAACAACTCAAGTTTTGATCTGGGTTGTGTGTAGTGCTGTATACGGTCATCATATAATTGCAACTGATGACTCCCAGAACTGGTCTTTTGGTCCTTTTTCCCCTGTTGCTAGAGATGTTAGAGAAAGATGTATATCCTGTGGGTGGATAGAATGCCTGCCTTTCTTGTCAAGTGTTGCATACTATGTATACATGACAGCCCTTGTCTTCAAGCTGTTTTTGAGTATTACATTTTTCTTTCAGTGTTTGTTTGACATACTGTGTAGGGCTAATTTCTAAAGGTCAGAACTGATTAATTTCTTAATGTGTCTTTGATTTACCACATCTAAGTAAAATTCAGAATTTGCACCAGTAGGAATTTTTAAACTAATTTAAGTCATTTTTTGAAGAAAATTAGATACAGTTTTAGGAAAACTTCTATTTAATAAGCTGAATTGAACTTTCTTTATACTGGACAGCTTATAGACCAGATCTGCTGCGTGACACAGAGTTAGTAGTCGTACATTAGATAGTAGAATGGATATAACTGATGCTGTACCTGCGCTCTATACTTTTAAACATAGCTGACTGTTGTAAGTGGGATAGGTGATTTTGAGGACTCAAAAAAAAAATGTTCTGGATACACTTGAATATTTCTGCTCTACACTCATTTACAACACATAGACATATCTGAGGTGTTCATCTATACAGAGTGATACAAATGGATGTGAACTGCTTTTTCTGTGCTTTGAGCTGGTCAGTGTGAGTCCAGCTTAGGTCCAGAAACCAGATTGCAGTGTCAGAGTGGTAGTATGTTAATCAGTGTTCTGTTTTGCTTTGCAGGGCTTATCCAGCAAGCTCGGATATGTGGCTTCCTCTGGCTACCTCAGAACGTGGATGTGTGGTTTCTGTACTCATCTGCATAGACATAAATGTGAGTTAATCACTGAATGGGAATGGAGTTTATATAGCTTTGGTCAAAAATAATTGGAGAACAACATCTCAAAGCTTTCAGGTGAAATTTGATCTTGTAAACTGCAACTGAAAATGTAAATAGATTAAGAATTTGATTATGAATCAAATCTCAGAAGAATAAAGTTTCCAGTGAAGATGATGGTAAGTATTGTGGCAAAGGTTAAAATTCCTGGAATGACTATTTGTAAAATTCATGATTAATTTTTAAATGCCAGAGCTTCAGCATTTTGTTTAGCTATTTCAGACTGCTAATTTGGGGAACTGGAGAACTGTTCCCTAGTTCTGGCAACAATTTAGGCTGATAATTAATTGGAATATTTATTCTATTAGTTTACAGGTGTGCATGGTGTGTCTTTTACATGCCACAAGGCTTTTCTATGAATACCTTTGAAGAGTTAACCATTCCCTGAGGCCTAACATTAACCTTCATGACAAAACTTATGTTAGTTCAAGGTTTTATGGAAAAAAAAAATGTGCAAAATTGAGTTATTTTTTTCCACAGTTTCCATATACAGTGGTGAAACTGTACAGGTTAATCTAATGGAGTTTTTCTTTCAAAACTGAAAAAAAATAGGAGGGGAAAAATGCTGGCACACTGGGAAAAAAAACAACACTTTTTTTTTGCCAAAAAAAGCAAATCCAAAATTTTTGCATAGTTTTGGTTGGTTGTTTAATCCCATTCCAGTCATTGCTCTTGACAGTGAAATGCCACAGAAAAGAATATCGGTTAAGGAAGTTTTACGTAGTAATTATAATCTTTCTGTTTACTGAAGTGAAAGACAGAACAATGAGAAGGAAACTGCTTCAAATCAATCCCTACTATTTTAAACTATTTATAGAATTACTAATGAAAGCATGATTTGTACAAACCTGGGGAGAATATAATGCTGTAGTTTATGTGCATTTATTTGCAAGTGGAAGTGTTTTGAGGCAGTATCCTCATGGTTAGCATTACAGCTTATCTGTTGCCGTTATCACATGTAGTAATCTTTACTGATAAACTCAGCCTCAAATCAATAATTTCACAGACTAGGAAAGTAAAATAGAATTAGTCCTTCAAATGAGAGTTATGATAGTTGACGAGTTTGTAAAAACGTTACACTTGTCTTCTGAATAATACTGCAGAAGTCTCTTGTAAATCCTTTAGCAATTTTTTCTAATCTTTTACAAGTTGTAAAATCATAGCTGAAAGGCAGGCAGAAAAGGAATGCACAAATAAGACATGTGTTATTGTTATATCAATGATGATATATAACCAGCTCTGAAGTAATAACATTGTAACAAGGACTAGAGTCTTATCCAAAATGAGATCTCATCCACTTCCACATCTTCATTTACTGCATTCATAAGAATAAAGTGAGGTTTATAATTGGGAAATCTTATCAATTAGTGCTTGTAGGACTTCACAGGTATGCTACAGTCTGGTTTAGATTAATGGATTTGCAGCCAAGCCATATCTTAACAGATAGGGGTATCTGTAAACCAACTTCAAAGTAATGTATTTGTGTGCTGCTTATAAAACAGTATTCACCATTACTAAGTACAGTAATGCTATATTTTATAACTTCAGCATGGCGAAATGTATATACTATTAGTGTATTTTCTAGTCCATTAAGGACAAGCAGCATATTATGCTCCATTTAATGAAAGATTTACAAGTCACTAGTGTGGAGGGTTATTCTAGTACAATTTTGGGGTGTGGGTGCAGCTGTCTTTTAGAGATTGTGTTATTGTGTTGACTCTAAAACAAATTCTTACTTACTACATTTTAGTGTCACATAAGATCCAAAAGGTTAAACTTTCATCTTGCTTCAACAGCTGCAAAACTGTTAAATAGTGAGACAGCTTGGGAATGGCAAGGAACTTTTCTGGCTCTAGTGGAGAAGGAGAGATGGAGAGAAAATATGTAATTTTTTACCTGTTGTCACACTTTTTAGCTGTGCGTCAGTAGAAACAAAAATAAGCCATGGAAGAAATATCTATGTACTTCTTTCTTAAAACCTTTTTGTTTAATCAACAGTAAAATAGATAGTCGTGCATTTTAGTATATTTCAATACTGATTCATCCAGTAACAGCTAGTTAGCTCTTCATTTTTGTGCCTTCACTGTGGAATTAATATGAACTGAAAAAATGAGACTTGTGCCGTTGTTCTATATGATTAAGTGTGGAAGCTCTGACTTTATTCTAACAGGCCATGGGAATTGGTCCAAAAATGTTTATGTGATTTGATCAAAAAATCCAATGATCCAAAAGCTGCCTGGTAGGGCTTTTAAACTTGATACTTAAGCTTTCACATTACTTGTATTTTCAGTGTACTTGCATTACTGATGCAGCAGTACAATATTTTATTCCTCCTTTTGTTATTATTTATTCTGTTAAAAACATTGTTCTAACTGTGAATCTTTTAGGCTTTATACCAAGTTAGATTCTCACTGGAATTAGAAAAATTCATTAATTTGCTCTTGAAGATTCTGCTCTGTTTTTCTTTGTGGGAGAAGGGAAATTGTATTACTCCTCGCCCTACTTGCAGGCAACTCAGAAGTGTATTGTGTGTGTTCTTCTGTCCTTTACAATGTATCATGAATTAGTACATATTAATACTAAGGCAACATTTACTACAGTATGCTTTTGTTATCCAAATGTATTCTAGTTCAGAGGGATACCTACTTTTTATCTTCTAAGGCCAAAAAGATGTACAACTTTTGTTACGTTTTTGAAAAGCATTGTATTATCACTGTGATATGCTTTAAAAACCAGAATACACCTACCTTTGTCTTTTAGAGATAGTTGCAAATGCTGCTTCAGTTCTGGAAGAGCTGTTAAACAGATCCTACTGGAAGAGCACCCAGGGGTCTAGTATATATTTGGATATATTAGATACATTCAGATTCCTGAAATATTATTAGAGAGAGAAACCCTACTAGGACTTCTGTAACCATGGGAAATTAACTTCCCAGATATAGAGTGGAGAACAAATGTTACTGTTAATGTCAGAATCCAGTTACACATTTGTGATGGCTAACATTTTTTTAGTGTATTGTCACTAAATTTATAGGCTATGATGTTGTTCTGAAACTTACTTTGTAATGTGATGAAGACGTTTATAAATTAAGATTAAAAAATGTCTAAGGAGGCCATAGAGGTCATTGAAAAGGAAAATATCAGATGCAGGAATAATGTTCTTCAAGGAATGTTTCAGGGGGCTATCTTATTTAATATTTTCATTAATGACACTGGCACAAAAAATATGTGCTAAAACCAAAGTGATAGGTATTAGAGCAGACAAGATATAGGCTTTCATGCTGGGGTGACCTTGAAGCATGCAGTAATACAAAACAAGCTGCAAGTCTGTAATATGAGGTGAAAATAACAAGAATTTTTACTATAAATTACACTGTTTTGACTGTAAACATATGAAGAGCTGGAGGTTCTTGTGGATCTGATGTATTTATAGTAAAGACAAATAAGTATTAATTCCATTGTACAAGATCTTCATATGTCTGAACACTACCCGGAATACTGCAGTGCATTTCTGGTTATCTGCTTTCAGTGAAGATAAATTCAACTGAGATGGGTGCAGCTGAACGGAATAAGGTACGACCTCAAGGAAGTTTAAGATCTTAGCTTGCTTAGTCTAGTAAAACAAAGACTGAGAGGTGGTACAACAGTTACCCATGAAAACATGAATGGGCGGTAAACCACAAGGCAGGGAAAAGACCTGTATAAAGTAAATGGCAGTTCTCAAAAGAACAAATTATTATAAACTGAGCCATTATTAAATGTGAACTGAAAAATTATGTTTCTACCTGTAAAATGAATGAGATATTGGAGCTGCATTATGAATAGCTGCAACAGAGACAAAGAACCTCCATAGTTTCCCTTACAAAGTTCCATAAATTTATGTAAGGATTTATATGATGTGGTTACCTAAGTTACTTTGAGACTAGACTCTTTCTTCTCTGGGTTAGTGGGACACACCTTGGTTTCTTAATTGTTACATGTGTGTTCTTTTATTTCAGTCTTTTTCTCTCTATTTCAGCAGATAAACACTACTCAACAGTCTTTCTTAAATACCACGAACAATTATGTACAATCTAAATGTTTTCCCAGGCAAAGCACAGAGAGCTCCTCAAAGCTGTTATGTTCTTTTCCTACTGCATGACTCTTCACTGTCCCTCAATGAAATCTAATCCCTGTTGTTTGATGAACTAACTGTTCTTATCCCTATCTCATTTTATTGTAAGTTCTTAGGTCCACTGGTGGATCAAAATTTACTTCTTGCATAGTATTTGGCTTGCTTTGTGCAAGAAACTCATTGTGAAAAAAATAGAAAATACACCTTGGATCTTCCTGTTCTTGTCCCGATCCAGAGTTCTCTGTTGTGCATGAATCCTGAACTCCTCTTTAGAGAGTAATTTTTTCTTTATTCATGTTCAGTGAATATATGTTTGGCAAACCCCCCCCCCCCCCCAGGAAAACAGTTAATTAAACATTGTTAATTATTGAGATTCAGAGATTTACCATTTAAAAACTTACTGGCTATGCTTTAAAAAGTTTTAAAATATAGAAAATTACTTCTTAAATTTCAGAATTCTGAAAGTAGAATGAACCTGAAGTTTTATTATACCATTTGCCTTTTAATTGTCTCACATTTTTAGTTTGGTTGTCAACAGACTTGACTTTAAAGAAATACAGGAAGACATCTGTAGATAGAAGTATTAACTTTTATTAGATCAATTGGAAAAGTTAGGCTTACAGGCATACAAGCCTCTCTTCCATGTGTGAAATAGAAACAGCAGCAAAATAAAAGTTGAGAACAATTGTTCAGAGATAGCAGACATACATCAATTCAGCCATCTTTAAACAAAAAGCAGTTGATACTTGTGGAAGAGACAGGATGATGTGGGGCAAGGGGGGAACAGGAGAGAAAGACAAAGACACTTACCTCTAGGGAAAAAAGATGGTGTTTGTTGTGTGTGAAGCACAGATTAGTGAAACACAGGGAGAGAAGGAAGGGATATTAAAATATGCTGTAAAACCACTCTCTTGCGTCCTTGATTTTTGTCATCCAGTAGAGTTATGAGTTTTGCTTACCAAAATTTCAAAGATGTTTGTAGGTTTTACCTGGGCATTGGGGCATAGTGTGTGAGCAATCAGAGAGGAAGGAATGAGAGATCAGAAACACAGTGACTAGTGATAGGTGTTCACAGATGGATACTTTTTTCCTTTATAGATTCTCTCAGTTCACTCCGGTATGTAGTTTTTGCTTGGTTTTACATACATCATAGCTGGCAAGTTACTGGGATAAACTGTATTTTATTCCTGAAAGTGCAGTTGTAGACTTGAAAGATAATGGTGGTTCTGTTGAGAGATTATTTACTACAGTAATAATAGGGATATGTAATCAGATTTTACATTTCTTGCTCAAACAAGGTCTTCATCCATTCAGTGTCTCTGGACTGTATCTAGAATGTTTCTGATGGTGAGTTTTCTGAGGCTAGAGACTGTTAGAAGGCCAAGGTGGTTCTTGGAAGACATCTTCAAGATGGCATCTTCTTCTACAATTGCTTGTAATTGATTAATGATTTTCTCTTTAAGTACCAAGTACAGTGTTATCTGACAGCTGTAATTCCCTATGTGATGCTCAGGCATCTCTTTCAAATAAACATGATCTTTTTATAGAAGTATACTTTTTGACTAGAAGTCTTCTTTGGATCGTTGATGGTTCTTTGGATGGTATCACGAGATTTTTCTTTAGAGTGAAGGGGATGGCATCTGAGGATGCCTGATTTGTGTGTGTGGATTTCAGATGGTTGCAGGCTTATGGAGTTAAGTTTGTTAGTCTATGGTTTTCTGTGCATTTTAGTTTGTAGATTACCATATTTGATGTTGACCTTAATACCTAGGAAAGGATCTTAGTATTTGAGAGGCAGGTTGACAAAAGAGTCATGATTATTGAATTTATGATTGCAATTAGTGAGGAAGTCTAGTGTTCTGGTCATGGTGATGAGGATGTTATTCATAAGTCCTATGACATATGCACCTGGTGGTACATATCTAATGGTGAGTAGTGGTTCTTTTATTTAGCTTTGAAAGCTGCTGCTTCTGCTTCAGACATGAAGAAGGGTTTGTGTGCCCTAAAGTTTGTCTAGCATGTTCAGCAATGCCAGCTGCCCTAATCCTTCTTCTGTCCTTAGACCATCTTGGTTGCAACAAAATGCTGTGGGAGAAATAAAACCTTTTTGCCTTCCAAGCCTCCTTTTTCTTAGTTTATCTGCACTCGAGCTGACCTTTGCTAGCTCTGTTTCTAATTCTCCTCATATACTCATTTTTAGAAGGGGATATATGTTGTAAGTAACCGGGGTCAAATTTCCAAGCCCTTGTATGTTAACTCAATGATTTCTAGCCCCCTTTAATCCTTTTCTACACCAGCAGCTGTAGTAATAAGGGTCAAGGGGCTGCTAGGGATTGAGGTCATTAGCTTTTGGGTTGTATTTATTCATTTTGTTGGTGTTTTTCACTGATTGGTCTTAATGGATATTATCCATTCAGTTGTATGGTATTAGAACAGCATTTGACCTTTCCAGCAACATGAATGTTTGATTTTTAAGTTTATTTTACTTTGACTGTAAACTGGATGCTGCTTTTTAGATACGGAAATAAATTGTCTTTCATTTCATCATGCTGTGAGCTGTCTGTATATTAGGTTGAATACGTCAACATTAATGTATATAAAGTCAGATCCCGCTGAAAGAATGGAAAAACTCCACTGATTTCAATGAAACCTTTTATGGCTCCCATTGATATTAATGATAATTTAATGGGAAAGGACTTGAGTCCTTACAGGTAGCCACAAGTAAACTGCTAGGTTTGATATTACTGCTTAAACCAGCACCTTTTTCATTGCTTCAGCATATTTTTATGTTATAGTCATCTTTGTTTGATAGAACCGTCAGAGTACACAGCTGAATCTTTGGGTCTATTACTGTGTTGTAAATGTAGCAAGATGGTGAATGCACACTATTACATAACGTGTAAGAAAAACAGAGAATTCATGTCCGTCAGTTTGAGTCTTTAGCTACTCCTGTACAAATGCAGAGCTAAACTGCTAGATTAATTTCTGCTCAGATTTCCATCACTACTGCCCAAGGAAAGATAAGGACAACAGACATTGGAACGTAACCTGAAAGTTGACAAATTTGTGCTTTTATGAACTTAAGCAGAAACAGCATATCACATGGTAGACCCCTCACTGACTGTGTCATGCTTTTAGCACTCTTTTTTCTCTTGTAGTTAAAAGTTTGGTTTATGCTTTAATGTTTGAAATGTTCTCAGCTGCTACTGTTGAGAAGCAATTTCTGCACAGTGAGGAGGAAAGAGTTTATTGTATTTGGTGTTGCTTTTAGTGATATGGATGCTTGCTTTCTAGGTATTGTACTGAGATCAGCTAACTCATTTCATTAAAAAGTCCTTTAGGTGGTAGTTATGTTTGGTTACCACTGAGTTGATGTGGATCTGAACCAGAAACACAGAAGTGAAAGGCTTTCTATCCTACTAACAATTTCCTGAGCCTTCCATTCTCCTATATTAAGAGGGGTTTTTATAGAGTGGAAAAATGCCCCATCATAAAGCTGTAAGGTTAAAACTGCAGCCCCTCTCCCTTCCCCAACACTCCTTAAACTATGGATCTTGTTTGCTGTGGGAAGTGAACTGCAGGAGGAAGCCAGATGGCAGCTGTATTGAGCTGCTGCTTTGTTGTGCGGGATGGGTGCCCCTCCTCCCTTCGCCAAAGCAAATGTTGATTCACGAATGAGGGGTTTATATATCTGAATGAGGGATTCATATGATTTTTTTAAAATGTCTGCTCTTTTAATAGTTTGCAAAAGAAATTGATCCTGTGTTCATAATAAGAAGCAGTTTGAGATGTATATGTGGCAAAGTTGTATAATTTTAAGGTGAACTTTCTAAAATGGTACACATAGCCATGGTTATTTTATTACTTCGCAGTTAAACTGCCTGAAGTGCTGTACCAGCACAGCATGATTCTTGTAAAACATATTCCAAAGGGAAAAAATTTTTTATATTTTATTTTAAGGTAAAATATCAATATTTTGCCAATAAGGGACTAAAACCCCAGAAATTGTTAAAAATATTTTTAAATTAACAAATTGCAAGCCAGAGAACGTTTATTGAATTATAAGAGGAAGATACATTGGATGGACCTGATTTACTTCATAGAATCTGCACGAAATCTTTGAGTGTTTCATGACGCTGAAAAACATGTATTAAAATTCTACAATACCTGGAGGTTAAAACTCAAGGCTGATTTTTTTTGTATTTGCATTTCTTCATAAAACAAAATTGTGTGTAAGTTTATATACTTTTTAACTGTTGGCAGGCATGTTTGATTACCATTCTATTTTGATGCAGAATACTTAAGAGTTTTAAATTTCCAAGTGTACCAAATTGGATCTTTGGCTAAGACCAGATATGTACATAGTATAAGGTTTGTAGGATGATTAACTAGAACTTTATTTCTTTTACTGGTTACTAAGATCATCTTCTTGTAAATCCAAGAACAATGAATAGTTGTAATGAGAGGAGCTCACCATAAGCACTTTTTTCCTAAATATCCAGTGCTGAATTCTCTCTGGCACAGTTGTCAACAGCATGTTCCGGGCTCTGTCTTTTGCCATAAACTGCATTCTAAGCACAATGGAAATAGCATATAAACGTAAGAATTAGGAAATCGTGTTATTAACAAGCTGCATTTTTAACCACCATGGGGGATTTATTTAGACTGCCTAGTGTGCAGAATGTGTTTTTTAATGTAAATAGCTACTAAGAAAAAATTCAGATCTTCAGATGAATGTCAGAAATGAGCCTTAACAAAATATTTTTAAGAATGTATACCAAATAAAGTAATGTGGTTTTCCCTGCTCTTTTCTTCTTCTCTTTCTTCCTGTCTTTCTCTCTTTCTGATGTCAGTTTATATCCTTTATAACGCAGATATAAGATGAGAGAAAATGAGGGAATAACTCTGTAGTACAGGTGGAAACAGTTAAAAGAACTGGGTTGGAATGTTAAAACTGATATTCCTCTGTCTCAACATGCCACATTAAAAAGTAGTTTGGGGTGCCTGGCATCTTCATGACTAGTAATATAAGTAAATATCAGCAGTATTCAGCATCGTTCAGAATTGATGTGCATATGGTTTATATATAAATATAAATAAAAATAAAAAAATATGCATTCAATGTCTTTGTGCATATTATAGATACATAGTAGGCAGACATATATGTTGAAATCTGTTTCACATCAAACCTCTACAGTATGCTTCATGAGGGAGACAAGACCCATGTGTTTTGCAGAAGCTTTTAAAGCTGTTTCATTTATTTTATTAGCCTTTAATGAATGTAATTAGAACCCAAGTAATTAAATGCAATTGTGCTCAGTATGTTCCTGTTGTAAATTGCCCTAAACAATGTGCATGGTGTGAACAAATTTGTGGGATTAATAGAGGATAGATAATGTTTTTGGATAGTATTTCACACTAAACGGCCGCAGAGAGAAACAAAGAAGCTGGCGCAGTGTCATTAATCTTAGTCAACTGGCAGTTCTGGTGTAATTTGCATGACTTAGGCAGTGACACAAGATGGGGCTAGCTTGGGATGGGTGTTAGATCACTAGGATACATATGTATTTATTTCTCTTTAGTACTCTGATTTATAAGTAGAAAGAAGTTTGTTTGAAGAAACTGATTAATTCTGTTTTCATCTTTGTTTTTATCTTAGATTAATAGAATTACTGGCAGTGTATTGTATGTGTTCCTTTCTTTTTATAGTTAGCATATTGGTTTATGGATATTAAAAAACATCTGTGCATCCTTGTCATCACAGAAGAAAGGCAGATGTGCTGTGATTGGATAGTGTGTTGCTAGTGGAATAGATTTTCTTTCTTCACTCTGTCTGATGTGTGTTGTTTCCTAGCTTAAAAAAAAAATCAAGATACAGCAAGATTCTTCCAAATTAGTTTCTGAAAAACCTTATAGCAGTTGTAGTTAAACTATGCATTTTCATTGTACATTCCCTTTGCCCATAATTTTGAAAAAAAATCATTGAATGCATGTAATCTGATTGAGCAGAAGTATAACTCAACAACAGTAAAACACTTCTTGTATTGTAGTAGAGTAATAAATTCTCAGAAAATAGTAGTGACCACTGTAGTTAACATTCACAAGAATTTTTAAATTCCCTGATTTGGGTTACTTTAAATGTTCTTAAACTTACAGTTGGCTGGAAATGTCTGTCAAAGTGAACTGATTTGCTGAAAGTCTCAACAGAAATATTTCACTGGTTTGCAGTATTAGAAGAATGAGTCAAAATTAATTTGAGTCTTGTTAGATGAGTGTTTCTGTCTCAGGTCTTAGCATTGTTTTCAAAATAGTTCCCATAGAAAGCTGAGCTTTCTGTATAGGTTATGGTCCCTTTTATGAGAAAAGAGACCATTGTCTAAAACTAGTTGATCTTGACCCATTGCTTGACACCAACATTTTCCTATAAAGATATTATTTGTGTATTATCCACTGACTGTTCTGGCTAAAAGCTGTGCAAAAAATGTGTGTGCTGGACTTACTCATGTAATATCTCTGGAAGTCATTATTCTGTTAAATATGTTGCTTACGCACACCTGATCATGTTGTTATTCTATGTTACCATGGTGTTAACTTAATTGTGTAGTAAGATGGAATGATGAGTAAACTGGGGATCTTCAGAAACTCTTGAGAAATTGCCATCCTGACAGATAAATGGGAAGGGATGCCTGCTTCAGCAGTATCAGTGGATCTTTTAGTTATAATTTTTCAACTCAGGAAAATTGCACTTAACCAAGTCTGAGGAAGAACGAGATAAGGTGTTCTGAGGCTGTTTAGCCAAGCAGTTACCTGTTGTGCACATCCTATAAGCTATGTTTCTTATATTTCTAAAAATATTTTTCTAATTCAAGCTTTTTCATCTATTTTAAAATTGCATAGTTAAATGATAAAAAGAAGGAATTTTAAATATGAATTGCATGTGCAACCTTGAGTCCTCTTAAATGGGTTGTTAATGGTAAATAATCCTGTAAAATAGTGAGTAGTTTACTACAACACTGATGAATAGTCATGTTTGTCTGCTTACCATGTTGAAATACAAAGTGCTGATGGAAGCATTGTGGTAATGATGGGAGGCAAAAAGGTATATTCCGCTGAAAAGTGAAAATAGCACAATTTTATACAAAGCTTTATATGGTAAATATAACAACAAACACTGACAATGAAAATTTTCAGGCATTCAGTTAGGCCACCTAAATCTGAAGCTGATTTGTCACTAACTGTCTTGTCTCCTGAACAGTGCAAAAGTAACTGAATTTGGATTAAACATCTTAATAATTCTGTCTTTGAGGAAAAAAATATTAGCTGTCTATTGGTAATGATGAAAAGGGTTGTGATGGCATTAAAAACAATTTCCTTGTAGCAATTGAGGAAAATGTGAAATGCATAAGATATAGCATGTGTTCTACTATTGATTTTAGTAAAGAAAAAAAGCATGTTAGGACAATAGAATAAATAAATGGAAACTGGCTGGGTGGCTGGGCCCAAAGAGTGGTGGTGAATGGAGTTAAGTCCAGTTGGCGGCTGGTCACAAGTGGTATTCCCCAGGGCTCAATACTGGGGCCAGTTCTCTTTAATATCTTCATCAATGATCTGCACAAGGGGATTTAGTGCACTGTCAGTAAGTTTGCAGATAACACTAAGTTGGGCGGGAGTGTTGATCTGCTTGAGGGTAGGAAGGCTCTACAGAGGGATCTGTGCAGATTGGATCAATGGGCTGAGGCCAGTTGTATGAGGTTCAACAAGGCCAAGTGCTGAGTCCTGCGCTTGGGTCACAACAACCCCATGCAACACTGGAGGCTTGGGAACAAGTGGCTGGAAAGCTGCCTGGCGGGAGAGGACCTGAGGGTGTTGGGTGACAGCCGGCTGAACATGAACCAGCAGTGTGCCCAGGTAGCCAAGAAGGCCAACAGCTTGTATCAGAAATAGTGTGACCCACAGGACCAGGGAAGTGATTGTCCACCTGTGCTCAGCACTGGTGAGGCCTCACCTCGAATCCTACATTCAGTTTTGGGCCCCTCACTGTAAGAAGGACATTGAGGTGCTGGAGTGAGCCCAGAGAAGGGGAATGAAGGTGGTGAAGGGCCTGGAGCACAGGTCTGATGGGGAGCGGCTGAGGGAGCTGGAGGTGTTTAGCCTGGAGAAGAGGAGGCTGAGGGGAGACCTTATCGCTCTCTACAACTACCTGAAAGGAGGTTGTAGTGAGGTGGGAGTCAGTCTCTTCTCCCGATTAACAAGTGATAGGATGAGGGGAAATGGCCTCAAGTTGCACCAGGGGAGGTTTAGATTGGATATGGGGATGAAAGGGTTGTCAAGCATTGGAACAGGTTGCCAGGGAAGTGGTTGAGTCACCATCCCTGGATGTATTTAAAAGACGTGTAGATGTGGCACTTAGGGACATGGTTTAATAGGACTTGGTAGTGTTAGGTTTATGGTTGGACTCGATGATCTTAAAGGTCTTTTCCATCCTAAATGATTCTATGGTTCTATGAAATATACTACTGCATATTTAATGTCACCTGGCTAACTTTAATTTTCATGCTTCCTGACTCCCAAATAGTTAATTTCAATACATTCTTGGTGTTGTTTCCTCAAGAAGACTAAATTAAGAAGTCCCAAGTATTTAAAGTAGTTTTCCTCAGTAATCTTTTAGTTTTAGAAGTACAATTAGATTCGTAGTTCTGAGTCTTCAGTCTGCAGAATTTTATTCCAGCATAACCTCACTCTACCCAGAGAATTATACTGCTTTAGAGAGGTTGCAGTGAAGTAGAGAATGTGGTCTTTCTTATACAGGAGCACAGTCTGTTATTTTTTTCTGTTTATATGATACATAGTTATGATTATCAACCGGTCTTCAGTGTCAACAAGTGCTGCTGCACTTTAGCCTGCATACTTGTAAATAAGATTTTATCTTTCAGTAATGCAAGTTTTGAAGTTATGCGCAGAGGACTAGGTACTGTAGACAGCTCTGCTTGCTTTGAAAAGTCCTGAAGTGAAAGAGCTTGAACTCAACTTGCTCATTTTTATGTCAACTCTACAACTGTCTCACCATAGTACAAAACATTCTTGGCGTTGTATCTTAGCCAAAATATCTGGGAGGGAGTCATAATTCAAAACAGAGCAGTATGTTAATCCAAATATTAAGTAATATTTAAGAAGGCTCCTACAGGCAACCATACAATTGTAGCAACATGGATTTACCTCTTTGCTTTGGCTCAGCTATTACGTGTTATTCTCTCTATTGTTATTTCTTTGATGACCAATGTAATGTGCAAAACAGCAAAAGTAATTAATTAACAATTCATGAAAGTAGTTGACTCCTATAAATATGCCATTGACCCAATCACCACTGTTCAACATTTAAAGACCAGGGACCATAATATTTATTATGAGGTCAGGCATATCGATATAGCATTAAAATAAGTCACATTTAGTACGCTGCATAACAATTATGTTAATGCGGAAGGTATCATTGTTGCATAGATTTTAAGTGGCAGAAAGGTTACATGATCCAGAGTTTCTTATTTGACGATTATGGAAGAACGTAGGAAAAATTACTTATTAGCTTCGTTGTACAAATGTTAAGGCACAACAGTCTGCTTACCTGAACCAATGAATTCTGTAGGAGGCAGAATTTCCCTTTTCTACTTTTTAAATTATTAGTTTCTTTATTTTTATGCAAAGTTTGGAGAACTTCATCCTTCTGTTCCATTAGACCAGATTGCTATAAACTGTAGACTTCTAGAGGAATAATGGAATTTCCTGAGATTGTTTTCTGTTGTATTTGTTCATAATGAAAATCTTATCCTCTCTCCTTCTCTCTATATAGCCCTTTGCATGTTCTGCATATATTTAGTATCTGTTGTTCCATTAAATGGAATTTTTTGGGGTGTAAGAGGGTGTGGAGGAAGAGACAAGTATATCTGGCCTGTCTATACAATCAAACAAGCTGTATTTGGATGTGGATAAGTTTAGAATTTAGATGTCAAGCCAAAATAGAGCTGAAACTTGAGTTCACTTTGCTGTTACTTAATAGTAATTTTTTTGGTAATTCTATTGCTTTGGACTGTATCCACTGTATTTCAGTTATTCAACTGAAAAGAAGCCTGTCCATTTTTTATTCTGAGCAAAACTGTGAGGATAGATCCTGAGCAAAATGTAATCAAATTGGAATACCATTGAGAAGGTGGATTTAATTTTGGGTGTTTCTAGGTATGTTATGTTAAAATGATATATGACATTGTCTGGGCTTGAGTTCATTCTAATCTAAAACCTAAATATGTTTTTTTAGGTATGAATTCACAAAAGCAAAAATGCAAACCTTAAAGAAGTCAAACCTCCCAATTTCCTGTTTAAAGATCCTTAAAACTTACATGTACAAGGCAGATCTCCCTTAATCATGTGATTAATTCTATCACAGTTTGAGGTAAATGGGAGAGATAATTCCTTATTATACATGAAGAGGCTGAGACCGCTGGTAAGATCTTCCTAGATTCCACACTGATTCAGATGTCCCAGTACTGTTCTAATTCTTCTTGTGCTGCCAATTCTAAAATGAATGCTTTTATCTCTAGTTTTACCAAGTTAAGGATTTTGTATCTCTTCCCAGGCATTTACACTTCAGTGGCTTTGAGGAGTTGTGAAAGCTATAGGAAGGGGTGATTGCAACTTACTAAACTTGAAATAAATAGAATATCTAGGAAAATTAAAATTTCTTGGTGATACTAAGTCATAACACTTTGTACCTGTATTTTCTGGAATTAACAAGATAATGATTGATACTGTTTACAATATTGTAGCAGGGGCCAATTTTGCTGCTGATCTAAGTGGGGAGATTCTTTTGCCATGGTTTTGTATTCACGTTGAATTAGTTCAGTACCTTAACAGCTGAAATTGCTAGCACTGTTTCATTAACTCATTTTCAAAATTCATTTTAAGACATTAACTTATGAGTTAGATGTTATTTATTATTTATTATTATTTAAATTTAGGTTTAGATTTTATTCTATTATTAATCTTATTATTGCATACTATATATTATTAGATGTTATCAATCATCTTATGATTAGATGTTGTTTCTTGTTATTATAGTGAAGAATACTCACATAATTTAATATAAATATAAAAAAAGAGATGTCCTCACTGAATAGTTAAGAATGCTTGAATCGTTCCACATTGACCTAAAACAGGTGAATCTATAGAACTTGCTGGCCACTGCAAGGATTGCTTCCTTCTCTTGTCTTCAAAAAATTGGCTTGATAAGAATGCAAGAGCAATAGGTTGCAGGGTGTATTTCAATTATATTGATATTCCAAGTGCTCCTGCACCTTGCACGAAGGGCAAATTGGATAAATAATACTAAGCTATATTTGCTTATTGTTATTAATACAATTTTTGTTCCGCCAACATGGTATTTAGTGTCAACATGCATGTGTGCACATGCACATAGGAAGAAACAGACAGTATTTACTACTGTGCTGAACTGTGCTATAGTGAAAGCTGTACTTCTGTAGCAAGCAAATTAGGAACAGTTTTGATGCAACATCCAATAGCAGTTTAAAGCAGCTTCCTCTTTCATTTGTTTGTCATCCTTCAACAAGTAACAGTCCCACTGGGATGCATGAGTGTATACAGTTCAAAGGACACTCACATCTTTGTGACCAGCTACTTTTTTTTATGTCATGCAGATTCAAAACACTGATGTTGTTTTAATATGCTTGGGCTACAAAATATTGATATAGATTTCATGAAAAAACACATTTTTTTTGGTGGAAGAAATAGATTTATCATTACAAAACTCACTGATTTTTGCACATGAATGAGACTTTTTAAAATAACTCAGCAAGGAAATCATCATAGTTAAATAATCACTGTGTTTACTTTTTATCATAAAGTACAGACCTTTCCCTTTCTGTTGGTCTGGTACAGCACCATAACTGAAAACAAAAGTTGCATACTCAACACACAGTTCCAGCTCTGTCATGCTTCTTTCTCTATGCTGGTAGATAGCAAGACGCAACCACTGGTATCTTTGCTAGTAATTCATGAAATCTCTTAAGGGGAAAAAGAACCTACTAGAAGCATAAATCTTCGTATATTATTCAACATATTTGATTATACGTAAATAAGTTGTACATATTCTGTATAACATTTGTATGGCATTTGCTTGAAATATTTAGCTTAGCAAGCTAATAAAAAGCAAAAATTCGTACACTTTGTCATAATTATGAAATACTTGACTCATGGTACATACTTATTTTCAAAGTGGAATTGTTTCCTTGTATGAAAAAGTTCCAAACTCAATTAAAAAATGTCTCTGTATTCTGTAAGTAAGAAGTGAGCAAGAATGTGAGTGAATGTCAAAAAGTGCAGAGCCTATTGTTTCCGTATACATTTCAGCCCAGTTCCAGTAACACTTTTCATTGTACTCAGAGATAAGTAGAATAATAGGAATGGAGCTAGTTTTGACTTTCATGGTTTTTTTTTGTTGTGTTTTGTTTTGGTTTTTTCCTCTTGGACTAAATGTGTTTTCATAAAACCAACCTTCTGGAACAGAAATGGGATTCATTGGAAACTTTTTCTCAAGCATGTCCACTGTAATGTAATTTACGACAGAGATATTTTTTTAGGCCCAGGGCAGAATTTTCTACCAAACTGACACAGGTCTTTAAATAATCAGTTGTCTGTTGGCCAGGGTTTTGTGCTTCCCTTCTGTCTGTTTAAATCTGGGTCTTTAGTCTGTGTCACCCATCTCGCAACTGTGGGAAACAGAACTTCCCAGCTAGCAACATGGGTGGGGGGTAGCTTTTTTGCTCCTCTGTGAGCAATTCAACTTCTAATTAGTCCAGCAGACAGACTAAAGAGTTCAGTACTGAGATGTTCATCTGAGGTGTCAGAAACCTAACTATGAATTTCTGTCTAGATACCACTGTTACCTGTTATACTGCCAGCGGTGATTCCCTTTCCTTGAAGTAGCAGCTTCTAACTCTTGTATCCAGCTATGTGCAATTTTGAAATCTCTTAATACTACTACTAATGTATTACATTTGGAGAGCTGCTGTCTTACACACAGTGGGATAATTCAAGCACAGAGAGCTTGAAACACTTGCTCAGGGTAAGAAATTACTTAGTATTCGGTCACACATTTAGGATATTGCAAAATAGTGGCCCAAACTTGCACCTGGTCTTAGAAATGTTAGACGAGTGTTCTAAATTTATACACCAGACCATTACTGATTGACTTCAGGTAACGCCTTTGACAGATATGCTGTGGTTAGGATTACTTTATGCCAGTGGCTCATCGCAAAGCTATGACTATAATAGAGAACTTGCTAGGCTACCTGCTCACTTTGATGCTCTTTTAAGAAATTAAGTGGTATCATTGCAGAAGATAGTTGGCTTTTACTATATTTTCTATGATAATTTTACCATGCTATCGATTTTAGCCCAGTAATAAACTACCTTCAAATTTTTACCTATTTTGCAAAATAAAACAGGAGTACAATAATTGTAAATTTTTGAAAGTATTGTCTGACTATTCTACTTAATTTCATGGCTTCCTAGGACAAAAACATTTTCTTATTTGTAGATTTACAACTGTTTTGCCTCAACTTCTAGCAGCATTTTGTTTCAGTAAATTTAATACTCAAGTACAGTGCTCTACAACTCATTGATCTGAAATAGTACTCTTGCTGCTTTGCCAGATTTGTCTCAAGATCAAAGGTTTGAACTCCCACTTAATGTTAAAATACATACATGCGTCTACTCTTTTCAACCTTTGCCGCTCTTGCTCAAGGGAGTTAGAAACACAGATTGGGCCTGATGAAGAACAGTGGTTCTCCAGGTCTCCTTCTTCAGAGCTGTAGAGCAGGCAATGGACCTTTATGGTTTCTTGTAGCACCTTTTCTGGATTTTGTCACTGTGGAAAATAGTACAAAGCCCACTGGAATTTGTGGAAGTCTTTCAATTGATTTTAGCATACAGCAGAAGCAATCCCCAATGAGGAATTGCCTGCAGCTGTGAATCTGCATGTGCAGTAGGAGATGTCAGCTTGTAGATCCAGAAGAAAAGACGTGAACTGAAGACTTTGGGAATTTCTGCCCTAAGATCTATCAACTATTTTCCAAACCATAAAGCAGAGAGCTGTTTATGTTTGTTACTACTTTTTAATTTCTGTTGGCAGTGACATGCAGACTATGAAATGTGTTAGGCTTGATTTACATAAATCAGAAGGTTGTCAGCTTCTTACTTTTAGATGTCTATGTTGCCTTAAAATCTGAACTGATGACCTCATTATAACACAAATAAATAGTGTTGGTAAATGTTATTATAAATTTCTTCTATTACTGAACATACAGATGGAAATGCAAAGTTAAAATTTGTGATATTCTTTCTTACATACAGTATTCTTTGTTATCAGTCTTCCATATTTTTGATGCCTTTTTTCCATTACCAAAAAAGTTTTGATGTCTGTATTTCACAGTGCTTAACCACATTCGCTCAATTTGGTCTTCTGTTTAAAATAAAATTTCTGTATTGGTATACCTCATTGTATCAATACAAATACAATTTTGAGACCCTCTACCTATCCACCATAATGAAACAGAAAAGAGAGGAAACATTTTCATCTCTTAATTCAATGGTTATTTCTCTATGTCATCAAGGATCAAGGAGGACAGATGTATCATGGGAAACATGAAGAGAAATATTATAATCAGCAAAAGCACTGGATAATTTCATGACTGCAAAGAAAGTCTGTAGTTATTCATATTAGTAGCATACTGGGATCACCCAGTGGATTAGATGTGTTGTTAGATCCTTTTTATTAGGGTTGGTTGTTTTGTTCCGTTGTAAGGCATTAACTCCTCATGAAGGAAAGTTACTGATCTCAGTGCACTAATGACTTAATGATTTGACTTTCTGGTTTACTGTACACAATTTTTTAAAAACATAAACGCTATTTTTTCTCAATTTCAAAATAAATAGTTTTCCATAAAGTGCACAATTTTCTTTGAAGTCTTAGATTTTGTATAGGTCTATCTAAGATGATTTGGGTTTGTCGCGGAAGTAAGGCTGTCAAAATAGCAGAATAATTATTTTTGTTACCACTAGTGTGTACCGTTTCACAAACTGAATATCTGTAATTTTCATTACAAAAGCATTACCGTGTCACCTTTCTGTATTCAGATAGTTGAATGTTGTGCTACTAGTGGATAGATTTCCATGTGCGGATCTGTTTTTAGTGTTATCCTCAATGGATACTATCAGTTATATGAAATCATCCTATCACTTTCAAAACAAACTACTTAGCTCTGGACTTCTTAAAATAAAACTTTTTTTCTTTTTACCCTTATAAATGTACCCTTTCCAAATTCTTCCTCTTCTTGCTTTTAAAACAATGAAAAGACTAAAAAGACTATGCTTTTAATTAAAAGTAATTTTTAAAAAACCTCAGAAGATTGTTTCTAGAAATCAAAACATCTTTATGGTCCCATTTCTAAGGAAAGAAAGACAAGTGACTGGGATCCTGTACACTTTACTGTAGTCTACATTAATTACCTTCTATTAAAAAATGACAAAGACCTTTTTGAAAGGGAATCTGGCAAAAAACTCTTTCCACAGAAATGATGGCAGACACCCTACTCTCTGCTGATTTCTTGACACTTCTAATTACCTGTATTCATTTGAAATTGTTTCCTTTGTAGTGAGTTATTGGCATGATTTTCAGAGAACAAGAGGAAAATGGAAAACATTTTAGCAAGTTAAGAAAAAAAAATCAACAGTATCATTGTTTGCAGCTTTTGTTGAAACTACCTACATGAGTCATTTGAGGGACATGAAGGTAAATGAAAGGTTATACTTTGCCCTGCACGTTGTCGCTGGTATTTGTAATGTCAATAACTGTAGAAGGTTGTCAGGAAACTGGAGAGATAAAGGTCAATAGCAATGACAAATATATCATTGTATGTGTTTGAATATGCAATATCAGCCTAATCTCATGGTGGAGGTTTTCACACCCTGGAAATATCAATCAGGTGCTGTATCAGAACTATCCATTGTTTTCCGTGCACCTAGAATTAAATGAGAGATCAGTAGATTTAAGTTTTAGCATGTTTACACTATTTTCCAGATTACATTCTTTATTTAGTACAGAGAAACAAGTTATTCTCTCAAAAAGATATTTTCCATTAAATAAAACACTAACACAGATTTAAAAAAAAAGAAAAAAAGAAGAGTATCCTAGGTTCCTTATTTTGTTACAGGACATTGAACATTAGTATCCATTTAATATCTGATATTACCGCAGTTTTCAAAATATTTTTGCAAACTTTGTCTTTCTGATAATTGTGTGTAAATCCATATTTTTTTTCATATACTAAGACAGACAACAGCATCTCACTCAAAGTGTCCCTTACAGGGATAGACCTTTATTTTTCAGAAACTCTGTCAAGATTTCAGGGCTCAGTTAAAAGCAACTACAGCCTACAGTTAAATGAATGTGTAAAGGAATATTAATTTTGAGAGAATTAGCTTACAGTTGAACATATCAAAACACCAGATTCTAAGTTGTTACTAATGCAGATCCTGATTTAGGAAAACCTAAATTTAACTTACAAGGGAATACCAAATCACAAGTTGTTACGCTAGTAGTGGTTTTCTATGGTTATGCAAGCACAGAAAATCAAGAAATGAAGAGCACGCAAAGAAATTACATCAGAGAGCCATGTGACATTGAAAGTAAAACCAGCAATTAGTTCAGTGAAAATCTTGAGGTAGGAAGGTAGGGAAGGGACACAACACTGTGAGAATGAGTTTTGAGAATAGCAGGAAGGAAGTATTGCAGCAAAATAAAGTCTTGTTTGAGAGACAATTGGAAGAAGTACTCTTTCTGGGTAGTGCGTTTGAAAAAGTGACTGTGGGAAGCTAAGGGAGAAGTGCACACAAATCATCTGCTCATTAAAGACATGAAGTCCAATATAGTGAAAAAAATTGCTGAAAACACACAGTAAAGGCACAAAGATATTGTTATAGAAGGATCTAAGTATCAACCTGTCTGAAATGTCTGTGAATCTGTTTTTCTTTAAATACACCAAGTATAAAAATATTTACTAGCCCTGAATTAGTGATTTCAGTCTTTCCCGGAATACTAATTCCTTTTACAAGATACTGGTACTTTGAACCTTTCTACTGCTAAGATGTCACTTCTGTGAAGTGTCCCTAAATTCTGAGAAATTCAACACAAAACTATAAGAACTTCAGAGTCGTTTGCTGTTATGTGACTTGTAATTTCAGGCTTTATTCTATTTATTGAGTTTTATCTATTTAGTGACTGATTTCAGTGACATTGGTTGCTTCTGAGCACATTTTACCTTTTATGATTTGAGTTTTAATTTAGTAAAACACTTTAATGTGCTTAATTCCAATTTTAAAATACATCATAAGTCTGTGCTGTTCAGTAAAGCATTGAAGAGTATGTTTGTATACTACAACAGTTCAGAAGGTTTGAGGAAGTGCTTGAAGAAGTCCACTGTTGGCTGAAGTGTTTTGCCTGGATCGTTTCGTAGAAGTCCTTTTGACCTCCAAATACATTTTTTTTCCTGAGAGTAAACATCTTAGCTGGGTTTCCAAAGACATAATGATGACTGAAAAGGTAATACCCTGTGTTGCATTCATAGACGTGAATGCATCCATGCCTAATTTTAAAACATCTCTCACCCAGATAATTTGAAACATTTTTTCAAATTTCCAAAAGAAAAACATCCGATCTCATATGAAACATTTCTGTTCTTGAAGTATCATCACAGCTTAAGGTAGTGTCTTGTTTTTCAGTCATGTGATATTTACCTTGAGGGACACTTCAGTAAACCAGTTACTGAAATATAACACCAATTAAAAAATTTGTACAGTGCTGTCGGAGGAATGGGCTTGTATTTGTAGACTGTCCATTGCCTATGCTGTTGACCTAGGAATTTCAGCATACGTTGAAATTTTTGTCTTCTCTGTGCATATGACGTCTGATACAAATTATTATAGACATTTAGAATTAATTTAGATGATTTTCTTTTTCTTTCTACCCTTCTCTCTTCCTCTCTCCCTTTTGCCTTCCCTGTCTCCTCCTGCTCCTTTCTCTCTTCCCCCCACCTCCCTTTCATCCTCTCATCCATTTCCCCCTCC
>NW_009628534.1:0-32481 GCF_000690535.1 Cariama cristata
GGCGGTGCAAGTGCTCCGGCGGGGGCCGTGCCAGGAATGAGTCAAGCTGCGCCGTCTGGACGGGAAATATTTTAGTCATACATCCACTTGAATGACAGTACAGTCCTTGAGGAGGGGAAAATACTCTTTAGGTCTGGGGTGTGGGGTGGCGTTTTTTTTGTTGTTTTGTTTGGCTTGTGGGTTTTTGTTGTTGTTGTTGTTTTTTAGCCCAGGGAGTGCTGACTTGTTTCATTTCACGTTGCGAAGGATTAAGCTGCGCATGGTAACAAGGGGATTTATAAGGGAAAACGGCCAAAGTGCAAGGAAGGGAACTGGTTCTAATCAGCTCCAGCTCTGTTTTTCGCACCGTCTGTACGGGAGCTAAGGGAGGGAGGGAGACTTCTCAAACCGAGGGGGCTGCTAGGAGATAAAGCACCCTGGATGGTCACTGTGCGCTGGATCCCTGTGGTTTCCCAAAATGTAACGTTGCCAACAGACAGCATCTTCCCATCAGCTGCTCGAGTAAGAGCGGGAAATGATCGGGATAAAGGGGAACGAAGAGAGAGTTTTACTTGTCTGGTGGAAAAGGGACAGCCAAGCTCCTCTCCGGTGCTTAAACGTCGAGGTTTGACCACATTGCCTTAAAGCACTCATCCTGGAAATAAAGGCACTTTGTTGGCGGCACGGATTCCTGTCAATACGGAGGAGGTTTTAGGTCAGCACTGCAAAGGCATTGTATTTTATCCTTCTGCGTTTGTGCTGAGTTGTCGGGCTGGTTGTTTTTTTAAAAATTAATTTGGCTTTTTGTTCCTTTAGTGGTGTTGCGTGATGTGATTACCTAACTATGAAAAAAAATGATAGTGGTATGGAAATTGATACAGTATCTTATCTGCTGGCAGAGATTGTGTTTGCTACTGTATCACTGATATGTTACCCTAATTGCTGCTTTATATTTAAAACCGAATTTGAAAGTGATGAAACAGGCAGCTAAAGTTCCGTCTCGCTGTTCAAGCCAGTGAAATGGGTTTGGGTTATTTTTATGGTGACCCAGGCAATGAGGTTTTTTCAAGTTGCTCTTCCATTCAGTAGTGTGTGGTCAGTAATGCAAAATGACATTCGCTCTCGGACAAGCTTTGTCTTTGTAAAATTATTCCTTTTTAGATGGATATTGTGCTGATAATCATCTCCCAGTTTGCTCCCGAGTGGTTCTCAGGCAGGATGTATTGTGCACCACGTTACGTCCACGAAGTGCCACTTCCAGATTTCACAACAGTGTTTCTGACTGGTGTATGTGACAGCACAGAAAAAGATTTTGCCTGAAAAACCATAGCTTAAAAACAGTCTGTTGGTTTACGCTTGGCATTAGAGCAAACTTCTTCAGAAAATATTTTCCTCTTTCTAGTGTTTGGAAAAATGAAGTGAATAGGAAACTTTAACCGCTTCCCTATGCTGTTTTGTTTTGAAGCAGTAAAATAAAGTAATAGCTAAAACGGCAAGAAGTTTGTTTGGGTTGGATATTGGATTTTCTTTCTGAAAAGAAAGCGTGGTTCAGAGAGTTTTGACTTCTGAGAGAAGCTGCATTTTGAAAAGATAACAACAGATGAAATGCACTGGAAAAGGTTGTTATTTTTACTCGGAGAGCAGGCTGATTGGCAAGGTTAGGAAAGCATTGAGCATCTCTTAATTTGTTGGACTAACATTGGACTGCTCTTTAAAGCACATGGCCTTCTTGATCTCTTCAATTTGCATTATTCACGTATTTTCATTAATTTAGAGAAAGTCGTCACTGAATAATAAATCCATCACTGGGTAATAAATCCAGTGTTTACAAGGTATTTAATCGGGAAGAAATACACCAGCTCAGCTTTTAAATAAGCCAACAGTAATCTAGTAAAATCTGTCTAGAAGTCTGAAAGAGAATAAAGCTATTTTTAACAATTAATCATAGAAATCTTGTGTGGTGTTAACTTGAGGACAAACAAATTGTTTCAGTGTATTACTACACTATGATACGCAGTCTGAACCGTATCTACTTATTTATCGGTAATTTCACACCTCAGTTTTTAGTGCAGTTGAGATATCTAATATATGTTGCGTGTCTGATGGTTTTTATCTGGGTTTGATTTGAGAAATTCCTTCCCTTTAACAAAAAAAACCCCACAGCCTGCTTTCCAAATAGACAGTGTTTTTAATTATTTTTCCTGAATCCAGCGAGAAGACAGTTTCTAGAAGACTAAAATCTTTCTCAAGTGTTGCATTTTACCCCTGTTTGCAACCTTTCATTACTGAGCACGTTTCTTTCGATGTATTTTCAAAAAGCAGACTCTCTCTCTCTCTTACCAGGGTTGGACCCGAGACAGTTCAAAATTGAACAACTCTCTGCATTTTGGGAATGTGTAGGCAGTAGAAGTTTAAGCTTTAGTTGTACGTATGCCTGTATTATGGACGCGCACACAGCCGTACACAGATGCGTAAACTTAATGCGTTCTGCTTTTGGGCTCGGGACGTTTGTAAAATTAATGTTTGCAGTGTCACGTTCCCCCGTTACAGTTTCTGAAAGGGCCAGCTCAACGTTTTTGTGTGGAAAATTAAGTAAGGCTTTTTAATAATAGGTAGAAAGATGAAGTGGCATGCTTGCATACAAACAGCAGTAGTAGATGAGGTGCTAACACTACACTAGGAGGAAAATCCTCCCACGGATAAAGGTGGCTTGATGAAAAATAAAACGGATCATTAGTTTATACAGAGTGTGGTGTCAAGAATCGGTTATTCTGACGAAGGCAAATCTTACATGGAAATACGTACTGATACTAAATACTAACATACTCTTCGTTTTTCCAGGAGTTTGTAACAGCGATTTATAAAATTACTAACCCAAGTTGTCAGCACTGCTTTAAAGATGGTAAAAATCAAATGGTTGACACAGTAGAGGTCTCCAAAAATACTTTAAAAATTAATTAAGAAATCTGCAGTTCTGCAAATTCCCGAAACTGGGCCGTCCGATTCAAAATCGTGACTCTTCTCCATTGCAAAATCAATGTCAGAATGTATTGGATAATTACAGTAGAAAAATGGAGTTTCTGGGCAGCTAATATGTTGAATAAAAAAATCGTTTCTTTCTTTATTAAATAGACTCTTTCCAAACGAATGTCTGCAGTGCAGGGCGGCGAAGCACAGCCAAACAGCACCATCTCATGGACGTCCTCCTCGGAGGCTGGGGGGCCCCCCCCCCCTCCTTGGTTTTTCACCTGCGCCCCCCACCGCCTCTCTTGGTTTTGTCACCTGAGTTGTTTCTCTAAAATATACATACGTATGTGTGTGTATAAATATACCGCCATGCCTTTGGAAATCTATCACTGGTAGAAAATGTAACTTTTTTTTTTTTTTTTATTGGTCTTTCAGGCATCTGATGCCAGCTCTGAAAAACTGTTCAACGCTGTTACAAATAAAGGTAAGACTGCAATTCGCATCACAAATGTATTTTTTCTCCCCCCACACATTTCTTTTCATGGCAGTTTCAATGGGAGATGAAATGTAACTTGTCTCGCAGAAATGTCGCAATCAGCTTGTTAGCGCTTTTTATGTTTCTCTTGGTTTCAGACATGTTCTGTATGCTTGGTAATTGCTTTGCTTAATATAAAATATAGGCTTTAAATAATGCATTGCCTGCCAGGTCAGAATTAATTTAAATAACAATATTAGGGAATAGTTTATTTTACAAATGGCTTTAATTTAAGCTCATTTAAATAACTGTAAGAGTTTTCAAAATGTTTTAACTTGATTGTTACTCATCAGCTACATGATAGACGTGGAATTATGAATAGCCAATTTGCACTGCTGACAGTAATAACCAGCCAACATTTAGTATTCGCAGGATAATAGTCATAAACTATGGCTTACTGTGCTGTGTGCTTTCTGTAGAGTTAATAAATGATATAGAGGGCCACATTTAAATATTCAGTATCCCATTAATTTCCTCCAAACAGCAATCCAAAGAGAGAGTGGCTAATGATATAACAGTACATTAAGGGAAAACTTACCCTAAATCAGTGCCAGTGAGCTTCTGTGCAGACCTTGTCCTGAAGCAGCATTATTGGAAAGACTGTAGGCTTTGGGGATTTTTTTATTTTTAATTCTTATTTTTGGTTTGGTTTGCGTTTTTGCAAGGAGGGTCGAGGGAGCAGCTCCAGGCATGAGTTGCACCAACAAGTATAATTCAAAGCCTTTAAAATGCAGCTGGTTTTTACCCCACTGTCCTACATTTTAATGGCAGCGCATGACAACTGCTTAGGAAAAGGGTGTGCTTCTGCCTGTAAACCCACAGTATTTGAACTTACTGTTTTTTTGGAAGGTTTGCGTCAGTTTGCGTTAGAAGAGACAGATTTGATTAGTTTGAAACGTAGGTCTTTTTTGTTGACCAAGTGTGGATTTGCTCAGTATTTGCCCTGTGTGCTTCTCACCGGCTTTGTGTTTGTTATCCCAGGGGGTCATTCTGGTGTTTTTCTGCGTCTTTTAATTCCACAAAGCTGTAGTGGTTTAACTGGGGACAGTACATGACCCTGTTACATTTGGGATTCCCATGCTGACATGCCGTTGCTTCTGAGGTCTTTTGCTGCATATTGAATTATACCTATATTTGATTGCATTACGGATCCATATTCCTTTTTTTCATGTATTAGCATCCTTTGGAAGTACAGTCTGGATTATTTCTGCGGTCTAACTAGGTTATCTCACTTGGCAACCTTATATATTCTTTCTGATTAATTGCATTTACAGGTTCCCCCTCGGCCCCTCCATAGGCAGAGAATAGGTGGCACAGACAAGTAGAAAGGAAGAGTTGTGTGTTTGGAGTGACCCAAGGCCCCCAAACTACATGTGACTGCATCTTTATTTTGCTAATTTGCTGTAAAAAGCTTTGGCATTTGAGTAGCCCTTTCTTGGGGCTGGGCCAGGATGGAGAAGAAGCCCGGGCAGTGAATCCACATTCCTGGCGTAGGCCTGTAACCAGGGTGAGGGGCTCTCCTCCCCTGGGAGGTGATTGATGAAGAGTAGGCCCCTCTTCCTCTTCCTTTCCTTTTCTTTTTTTTTTTTTTTTTTTTTTTTTGAATCAAACACGTTTCCCACATTCTTATTTTTGTTTACTTACCGAGCTTGATTCGTGGCATCTATTTGGTTGTGAATACCCATGCTTGACAGGGAGCCTTTTCTTCTGAGGTACTTTTCTTTGGTGATTTAGTTCCCTTGAAAGGATTAGGGCTTCTTTGTGTAGCCTAAAATCAACATGGGCTTTTCGAAGCTTTGCTTGGGAAACCGTACACAAATAAGCTTTTTAGTTGATGGTAGATTATTCCTTTGCCCCTTATTTCCATCAAAATGGCATCTTTCTTTTCTCCTCCTGAGTTTCCCCTTAAAGCCATATGCTAATTCCTGTTGGTAACATGAATGACAAGGGAAGAATCAATGCAAATCCAGGTGCGGCCAAACCAGGCTGACTGGTATTTTCTTTTTTTTTTTTTCCTTTTTTTTTTTTCTTTTATTTTTTTTCCCAACTGGGAAAAAGAGATTAAGGGGAAAGAGGGCGGAAAATGCATAGGGGACAGTTTTGTTAAAGGGATTAGCATTCAAACTACTAAATATCAGGAAAAGAGCTTCAAAAAAGATCCCCTGTTTAGAGATAATGTCAATAATTGCTTGCAGCCAGGTGCAGGGGCTCTCGCAGAGGCCGGCGGTGGTTGGGAGGCTGTTGCCTTCTCTAAGTGTCTGCCCTGGGGACGGCTGACGACTGCCCGGGCGCTGTCAGTTTGATATATTCCAAGTTCAAATTCTCTCTCTGCAATTCAATCGCTTTGCTTCCAAGTCAGTTCTTCCCCCCCTGCGTTGTCCATGGCTGCTTTTGCCAAAAGCAATAAAAGTCACTCGTAAGAAAGGTCAGATTTGCACTGGGTAAATCATGATGAAACCTTCAAAGCTCCTGGCTGATGGACCAGGCTGGGAGGGCTCGGCAGACTGACAAGTGTACATCCCTCTGTGTCCACAGCCGTTCCTCTCAGATGTCCCGCAGCTACCTGTATCTCACACATACGTTTTGGGTTTTTTCTTGCCACTTCTATTGTGCAGAATTGCTTATAGCCGTGGTAGAACTTATAAAAGTAACGTATTTACAAAGCAGGCAGAAATCCTGAAGCCTTGTAGGTCTTGTATATACATTTTGTCCCCTTTCCGTCATTTAGTTGTGGACTTCAAGGCCGAGGATGAGATCAAGCTCAAGGTGTGATGGTTAGTATGGATGTGTGATGTGGAACAGTCCCTTCCTCGGACATACTAATAATTAAAAAATCTAGAGCAAAGTGAAATCCCCCTCAAAACCTCCCTTGAAGAGGTGGTAAAATCCCTTGAGGAGAAGTCTCTCAGCTTCCATTTAGGAGTTAGCTGCCTTTAGAGCTGGATGGGAAGATGCATCCCTAAATCTAGAAGGGTTCTGTGAGTTTTGGGAGGCAGCACGTGGATGTTGGGGCCCCTCGGGGCTGGGATATGTGTCGTAGATGAGCGATGTCATGCTGGAGAGGGCTGTGGGGTTCCCGCATCAGCTCCATGCTGCCACCGCTCCCGGAGGTCCCCAGCCCTGCACCGTGTCTACAGTGGGGCTGGGAATTTGGGAGGGACGTGGCTTGGTCCCCAGGGCAGGAATCGCTGTAGCTGCTGCTGAAATGAGTTGTCTCTGGTCATGAATCCGAGCCATGCGCTCCACCGCTTGGGCAGGAACGCTTTACCTTGTAGTGCTTGAAATTATGTAGGGAAAAGCCCTGGTGTTGGGAGGTAACCACCCAAGGGTCTGGGCCCTTAGTAATGCTTGAAAAAGGAGCTGTTAACATCTGAATACCTGAGATGGACAAGGGATGGAAGAGGAGTGCATCGCCCGCCTGGAGCTCCCGGTCTGTCCCCTCCCTCCCTGCAGGCTGGGCCTTCCAGTTTGGGGTTGCTGCTCATAGTCTTTATGTCTTTGAAGGAACGTCACTTTTCCTTACCCTCTGAGAGCGTCAACCTTAAGCACCATTAATCCTGGCCAAAGTACAGGTTTTGTTCATGAATTTTTGTAACATGACTTTTCAGTGTAATTAAATTCATTATCTCTTAATAATTTAAATAGACACATCTGAAGCTGTAGAGCAGGCAGCTCCTACTACTACTGTGTATTTCATTTATGTTAACTCCCTCCTACATACTCTTGGAAAACAGCTTTTCCTGGAGGGAGAAATGAGTCCCAAAGTGATGAAGTTTTCATTTGTGCTGTATATTGAAGTTTGCCTTTGATCAGAAACACAATTGGGCTGTTACAGCTTTTTATGTTCAAATTGTTTACAGGATGTTCATGTAAACTTTATGAATCCTTCTGCTTCCTGGCACCACCAGCTGTCAGGGAAATATTTATACTCTCAGCTGGAGGCAGATCAAGGCGTCTGGATTACTTGTCTTCACTGGTGGCTGAAATACCGGTCAGATCAAGCCCTGGCTTTTTAGGTGGTTCTGCAGCAATAGCCTTCCCTAGAAAAACAGGCGTATTGTTGTTTCTCCCCTCGTCTGTCTGTAGTGAATCATTTCTCGAGAATCCTCTACAACATCTATTTCTGTAAACAAGTAGGGAGCTAAAGTTGGCAAATACTTCTCTGCTGATCCCGTTCACAGCAGATCCTCGGCTGTGGAGAAGTGCTCTCGCTCTAAGTAAACCATCCCCACAGCATCTCATGTTGAATAGAAGTGGATCCACTACTCCATAGATAGCGTGTGTGCAACATTAACATGGTCAGTATGCCATGTACTGACTGCTGCTCCCTCCCTCTTTTCCAAGGGTCTGTAGGAATCTGTATAACATCCTCACTCACTTGGCGTATGTTCTCAGCGTCGCTTTCAATTTTTTTTGGGGGGGGCTGCTCTCTGTATATGTTGGCCCTCCGTGCTACCTTTTCTCCTTGCTGAAATGCTCTTTCCTAGCTTGCTGTTCGGGCTCCGGAGTGGTCAGCGCTGCAGGAAACCCACCCATCGGCCAGCAAACCTCAGGGATTGATGAATCATATGAGTAGTTCTGCAGATTGCTTTTTTTGTGGTTGTTACGATGGCTCACCCTCCCAAAGTGATACGCTGACGATGCTGTCTCCTTCCCTTTCTAGTGGAGACTTCCCTGGTGGCTTTGGTTCACTGTGTTTTGTGGGTTTCAAATTTTCAATATTTTCCATATGAAAGTTCAGTGTTTCATTAGTGAGGGATTGAGCACTGGAAAAAGCCTCCAGTTTTGAGGACCTCAGATTTCTTGTACCTGCGAGTTAGATTAGAAGAACTCATGCATCACTTCACTCTAACTTCCAAGTTAGGCAGACAAAAAAGTCGATACGTGTCTTGAGATGGTCCTTTGTTCTGGTGCACAAAAGAGCAAGGCAGTTATTTCTATGCCACGAAGGCTTTATCCAAGCAAGGAAGTTGTTCTATGATGTCCCCTTATGGCTGCATCTCCTGAGCACAAAGCACTCTCCATCTGAACGCTTTCCATGCCCCCTCCTTCTTTACATGCCGATGTTGTTTTGGCTGGGACATGGCAGTGGGGCAGGGTTGCCAGTGCTGGGAGATACTATAGCTGCTCCGCAGGAAAAGGTTGCTGGATAACGTGATGTGCCCAGAGGGACAGGTGAAAGCCAAAGGTAGCCTCTTCCAAAACCTTTCAGATTCTTAAATCCTCAAATTTACAGTCTTACAAAGCAGGAGGCTTCCAAGGCTTGACTGATAATTTTGAAGTCGGTAATTTGAAACAAAACCGTTAACCAGCCAGCATGGTACAAGCACCTGTAGGCACTAGTTTTTCTTGACCAAAATAGCAGAGGGAGACAGTTGACAGTGTTATTCTGGGCAGCCTTGCCCGTTTGGGCTGGTATCGAGTACCCTTCTGTGTCGGTTGCTGATCATATTCTCCTAAGAGTTCATTTAAGGCTGTTGATTTTAGCGAAGTCAAACTATTCCAGTCTCAGTGAGCAAAATGACAATATTTATTAACATACAATTGTATCTATTCTGGAGAGAGTGCTTGTTTTATAGGTTACTTTATATTTGATTTTCTCAAAAAAAGCCTTATCAGCATTGGGCTGTAAAATAACAAATCGTCATCATCGGTTCAAAATAAGGTGGAAAAATTCTTGGGATAGGAGTGTTTTGATAGCAAAGATCCTGACTTGACGTACTTGCAGTTAGCGGAGTCCAAGCTGGAGTCTGGCGTGAGATTTCATAAATGGAGCATCCTGCAGACCTCCCATATCTGGCCTGCTGTTAGTATCTCCCTTGTAATAAAATGTTGTTTTCTCTGAAAATGTATGTTTATTTAACTAGGTCTCTTTTTGCTTCACAATCTGGATTCCATTCAGTCAGTTACCACTCCAATTAACTAACAATTATTTAACATTAACAGTAATTACAGACGCCAGTTAAGCGCCTACAGATGTCAACTGTTAGCTTTGTACCTAATCACTCAATGAAATGGAGAAAGTTCAACAAACATCAATTAGCCAAGCAATTAGTATGAGGTAGGAAAGAGCGTGTTATCGTGTGTGAGCTGATTCAATTTATTTTATTTTGTCAGTAAAACACACACACACAGACAAGCAGCAATAAGTTGCTGAGATTAGATAAAGCTGTATTGTTTTGCTGTTTATACAAGATTTTTCCCCTCCTCTTCTTTCCCTTACATAACTTCAATGTGCTTTGCCAGGCATTTGTTATCTTATCAAATACATTTCATTTCAATTGGAAAAGCACAGCAATGTCATTTTCAGCGGAGAGGCAAAGACCGTTTACACCAGGTTTACACCAGCAGGCATGAGCTTTACTCCAGCAGAACTGTCACCTTAGCAAAGCTACTCCCGCAAGTGGGTTTAACCCACGAGTTGAACCAAGGACCACGTAAACATCAGCGCGCACAACAGATACGTGGGTTTAGATAACACCGAACAATGTGAATTGGTTCCGTCATCTGATTTACCTGTGTATTTAACGTTGATACTGGGTTGACTTGGGCTCTACACCACCTTGCTTAGGTTGTAGGAGGACAAAAGGGTTCCCTCAAGGGCTGTATCAACACGACCCGAGCTGTCCCAGCTCAAGGGTGGGAACAAGCGTATCTGCAGCCATTGTGGGGAGTAACTGGGCCTCCAGCAGCACCATCTAACTATATATTGTGTGCTTGTGGGGCTCCAAAAAAAAAAAAAAAAAGAGTAGGATTGGGCCATAAATTAACTTTACCTTCAGAAAGAAATGGCTGATTTCTAGCCACCGTCCAAGGTGCATTGCAAGGCTCTCTTTTAAGATCTTTTGAAGAGGGTAGACCTGTGCAGAAAGTGCCGGGTATGCCACATACGGCTTACTCGGGGTGCTCGGGCTTCCCAAGTACCCAGCTGTGCCACTAACCCACCGGTTCACCTCTGTAGTCCCTTTTTCTTTTGGATCTAATGTCTTCTCACTTGGCACAATTTAACACCCCTTCCTCACACTGTATTACATCCAACTACTGTTAATTTAAAAAAAAAAAAAAAGAAAAGAAGACACAAAAAACCCCCACGCACTCCAAAGTATCTCACATCCTACAGTCTTGACACTCTGGATGTCAGTAGGAGTTTCACAGGGACATCTATATGAATTGTGAGGTTTTTTCTTTTTTCTATGAAGTCTTCCTAGCTGCTTAAAAACGAAAGCAAAGAGGCTTTTTTCTTCCAGTTCTCAACTGTCCCCCGAACAAAAATGCCTTTTGCCTTCATCACCGCGCCAACGTGTTTTAAATGTTTCTCCACATAAAATGATCCCACAAAGTAAGATATTATTTTATCATGCAGACTGCCCACAAAAGTCCATGAAGTTATTCAAATTAGTCATTGTTTTCCAAAGTGTGGGAATAGGAGCGGAGAACCACAGGCAGATATCGCCGTTGCTTTCTAAAGTCTCAGCTTTTTTTTTTTCCTAGAAAAACACAGAGTCTGAACATGTGAAGAAACCCTTCAGTGTGTGACATGAGTGCAATAACATTTGTCTGAGTAGGCAGAAAAACTGAAATCGAGCTTCCAAGTGAGAGCTACCACATTCATTCCAGTGGTAAAGAAGACCTTGCGAAGGATGATACTTTAAACGGGTGAATTTTTAACTTTCTTGTGGCTCAGCACAGATTATCCAAAAGAAAAGGCAGGGCCTTGTCCTGAAGCGACACTGCTATTTCTCAAGATATGGAGAAGGTTTTAAGTCTCACGGAGCAGAATAAACAGGCCCTAATTTGTCCTCGTTTAGGCTTCAGTTCAGTAATGTGCTTCATTGCTTGACTGACTTCAAACACTTGTTAACACCGAGCATTTACTTAAGTGCTTTGCTGGATGAGGGCCACAGGAGTAAATCCTGCGACACCCTTGAGACTTTCAGCCACCAAGCATCACTTCTATTTCCTTTTTTCCCTGTCCCTCGTGCCCCTCTGTGACTGAGAGGGTCTCGAGCCCCTTTTGCCAGTCCCTGTCCCCAGCAGGTCCCGCTCTCTTCCCCCACCTTGCTGCCCTGGCTTTGGTTGGACTCTCGGAGCTGAGCGATTTCTCACCAGAAATCCAAACGCAGCGAGAAAAGGGGGATGATTTTGCAGCTGAGTTGCCCAAGCGAAAGGTCCGATGTAGGGGAGCGGGCTGCAGTGGATGGGCGAGGGCAGGGGGGCTGCGCCCACCTTTGGCACTGGCAGGATCAGCCCAGCGCGGCTTCACCCTGCCATCGCAGCTTGGCCTGGTGGCGTTCAGTGCGTGCAATTATTTAGTGTAATATAAACTATTTTCCAAGCTAGATGTGACTAGTCCTAGGCTGTACAGCTGCCAGGAGCACGCTGAGAAATGCTTCAAGTAGCGAGTGAGTGTGTGTCTGAAAGGGGCGTCGCACAGCATTCAGCAAGCTGTTTAAAAAAGCCAATGTAAATGTATACTTAAAAAGTGGCAAACAGAAGAGCAGATAAACTGATTTAAGTGCCTTTTAGAGCAGTTAATGGCCTTGACTTACATAGGCTAGGAGAGTAAGGCCAGAGCTGGGGGTGGGGTTCCTTCTGTACTTACCCAAAGTTCTAAAAATCCTTTCTTTTTTTTTGAGCTGAAGACCTAGACTCACAGAAGGATGTTCAAAGCGGGGCTGGGGGAGAATTTCCAAGTCCAGGAGCGCAAGACTCGAACCCCACCAACCTGCTCGAGCCTGTGATTAGTGCGGCAGGATTTCCCCCAGCACTTGCAATCCTGGCTTAAGGTGTGCTCACAGCTTGCCCAGACCTCACCAGGGCCGCCTGGCTTATTCCCATCTCCTGTTTCCAGCCAGAGGAGCTCCCCAAACCCCATGTTACCCTCCCCTCACCTATAGCTATCTAAAAGTCCAGCCCAGTCTTTGGAGCATGGGCCAAGGCGCCTTCTTCCTCAGCCCTCCATGGGAGCCTTATCCCTGGGTTCACACCATGCTCTGTGGTTCCTTCATAGGTTTTCACAAAATATTGCGGGGTCAAGCAGCGAGGTGGATCTGGAGGACTTGGGCTGCCTGGGTCAGCTGGGCCCATGGCGAGGAGAAACCTGCAGCTTTTGCTGCTGTGAGTGTTTTACGGCATGGGGAGAGGGATGAGGTGTAGCGCTACGGAGCTCCCACAGCGATTTGGTATCATTTCCAAATATTTCAAGTTAGTGGGTGCTTTTGAAAATTGGAGGCAAAGGAATTTGAGTGGCTCGTAATAGAGAACAGCTGCTGCAGAGCAAGCTGTGTCCTAAGAAAAAACGACTTCATGAAAATTGGTCTGCCGAGTAATAAAACCACAAATAAATACTTAGTTCATTTACTAGGTTGTTACTCCCATAAGCACTTAAACTTCGTTTGTTAAAAGAAACAGCATTGTAAAAATCAAAAGCAGATGAGCAAAAGCCCCGTTTTTACTTTTACTTGGTTGTTTTGTATTGTTGGTTGGTTGTACGATTGTAGCCTCGGCAGCTTTCAGCAGGTGGGATCGCTGCTTGGGTACACCAGACCCTGTTGTGACAACAGCACCATTTTCTTCTGTCCTGATAGTAACTTGTGGGTTTTTTTTGTTTCTTTTCTCCTTGCTTGTGTTGCTGAGATAAATGATTATGAAAATCTGACTTTGGCAGTTTTTCAGCGCTGGGCAGGACCTGCTGTCTCTGGGGAGGGGTGAGAAGCTGTGCGGGAGTGCAGCGCTTGCTGTAAATCTCAACCTGAAGTGTAGATCTGCTTCGAAACTTTAAATGACAGCTCTCCTTGGCACCTTGGGGTAGCGTAAAGAGAGCGTTGTCATTAAGGGAATTGCTCTCCCAACGTGGTCCTCAGGGTTTTTTTGTTATGGGAGGCAATGAGACACCTCAAGCTTTGGTAGATGGAAAGTCTGATAAGGGTGCTGAGACCTGACACTTCTGAGAACTGCTTGAGTCTTTCCTCTTACATCTGACTGCACCTAGATAAGGTACCTAAACTCTTCTCTGGGTACTCCTGACACTCTTCCTGAGGTCCGAACAGGTCTTATTTAGTTGACTGGGAGAAACGGGATGAACTCATGGGCTCTCACCTCACCTCTTCATCAAGACAGAGGAATGATCTTGGTCTTTGTTTTGGTCTTAATTCATTGCCAGCAGTTCAGTCTTGTGATTCTAACTCCCAATCGAGCAGATGTTGATTTGAAGGTGGGGATTGTTGCTGCATGAATAACCAGCCTCCAGTGTCTTTGGGATCTGGGAAAAAAAAAATGGAAAAATGGAAAGCTGTCAGTGTTTTGGAAAGAGCAGCGTGGAAGGGTAATGCTGACCAGGTTCTCTGAACGCATACATCCAGCAGCAATGAGACTGTGCTGGGGAACAATACTAGCAGTCACGAAACGCCATATATATCCTCTTTCACCACACCAGAAGAAATCCCGTGATTGCATCAGACATGTTTAAAGCAGACCACTCTAGGCAGAGTTGTTTTGAAGACTGCGGTTCTTGAGTAACCGGCTCATTATAATCCAGTTCATATTTGAACAGTCACATCTGATTGCAGATGGGGTGAACAACCCTTAGAGTACACAAGCGATTGCCTGTAAGCGGCTAGACCGATTAACTCATGCTGGTACCGGCCATGTAACCATGCCTGCGATGCTGCTTGTGGTGTGCTCTCTCTACGTCGAGAGAGATGTCATAAGTCACCTGAGGCCAGACTCACTGCCATTGCCATGAACAAACAGGTCCCTGTTGACTATGTTTGGGTTAGACCCCAAGAGAAATCAGCATCTTTTGGTACAGAAGCTCGTACTTGAGCATTTATAAGGTTAAAACAAAACCAAATGGCTCTATGGATTGAATTAGAAAACTCTCATTTGTTTCTGTGTTGCAAAGGTCACTTTTCTTGTCTTACAGCTTTTCGCTGTGCTATGGTCGGTTTTTCTTCCTAAAAATTGGCTGTTGTACCTGCTCTGGTGTTTTCCCAATGGTTTTTCTAGATACATTATGCCCAAATTAGTAACCTATGAATTTGCTCTTGGAGGGAGAAGCAACGGGAGTGCTCATCTCTGCTAACCATGGTGGAGTTACTAGTGCTCATCTTATAGAGTGTTTTCCTATACGTGCATCTGCATAAACATTTTACAAAAATAAGTGTCTTCTTACAGTGACACTCTTTAAAAGGTCATGGCCACATGCTGTCAGGTCATCAGGTGCTGTGTGCGTTGCCTGTGATGCAGACAGGACGCGATGTAAAGTTTGTGTAGATTAAACCCAGCCTGATCAGTCGGACAAGTCTGAACGACTCCTTACAGTGTGTGTAGTGGTGACCGGCACGATGATTTCTGAAGGTTGCTTCTGCAGAGCCCAGTCCAGCGAGATGTTAGGCGTGTTTGTGGGCGTCGTGGGTGTGAGTCCAACTCACTGGAAGAGTCCTGTGGACAGCAGGTGAAACCCACAGAGCAGGAGAGAGGACTTGTGCCCTACCCTGCTTCTCTTCAGGTCGCTCCAATGCCTCAGGCGTCGTGCGAGCTGTCCTCTTTTGGCGATGGGTCTCGACTGAGGTAGTTTTCCATCTGCTTCCATATCTGCTCCCTGTATTTATTTGCTGACTCTTACTCTTAAATTAGAGGTCTTCGGGCCGCTTTGTGTCCTGTTCGCCCAGCCCCTCGCACTGTGCAAACCAGGCCCGGGACCGGGGCTTGTGGGAATCGCTGTAATACAATTAAATGTTGATAATAATCATCTGGCAAGCTGTTACACTTGTCTGGAAAGGGCTGGGCAATGTGTGCATGTGGGACAAGTCTGTACATCTTTTGAATTAATACAAAATTAAGTTTGTCAGCAATCCAGCCTGCGGTAAATTAACACCTTGCTTAAACAGCTGACAACTTGAAGTGGGGGGTGGCATTTTAATAGTTAAGCTGGTTTTCTCTGTCTTCACATGCCCTGTTCAGCACCTCATCTTATTCAAATAACCTAATTGCTATCCAGCCTTTCAACAGCACATCATCTTAGCACCTTGCTGCCAAGACAGTTATTCACCTAAAGGCCTCATTATGTTTTGCCAGTATATCGGGGGCCAAAAATAACTTGACAATATCTGCTCAATACCCAGGTCTCTAAATGACAAACAAATAATTGGGTGAAGCAAACTCTAAGCACAGTGCAGCTGACACAGACCGCTGTGTGCAGAGCCCTTAACGATAACAGCCACTGCTCTGCCTGGTTCGTGTCAGAGCAGATCCCGAAGCAGCAGATAGTGTTGAGACGTGAGGGTGACAGCTTGGGAAATAGCATGCCGGTTATTGCAGCCAGTAAGGAGGGTCTCTGTGACGAGTCACTGTCGTTTTCCTGCAGGTAAACGGCTGACATCTTAGAACAAAGGCTTAACAATAGCATTAAAAAGAATAATAAAATTAAAAGAAAAAAAAAATCACACGCATACTGATGTCTGAGAGGGTTTATGGGTGGGTCAGGAAATGATTCATCTTCCCCTTTTAATCTGATATTATAATTAATTTAAAGTTGATTGCTATGAGTGGCTGTGCATGCTTAAAAATTAGATTAGCCAGTAACTTGTCTCTAATGATGGTTTTTATTGCTCTGATAGTTTAAACAAAAGCAATGAATGCGCTTTTCTTTGGAGCATGTTAATGTAGGCTGAGAAGGCAGCAACGGCCAGCATCAAGGGTCCCCAAAAGTAGGGTTTGCCCGGTAAGAGAGGTGCCTTCGTCATGGTCATTGTCCTTCAGCCCGATGGATCCCTGGCCGCGGCCCACCCTGGCAGTGAGCTGCCCGACAGGCAGCCGCCGGCATCGGGGCATGGTCCCGCGTCCTGGTGGGTACCACAGTGCCTTGGGTGCTGCCCTTCCCAGCAGGGACCCAGAATCGCTCTGCTCGTCGGCTTGGCAAACCCCAAATCTTCAGAGGCTCCCGCAGCTCCTGGGTGTCCGCAGCGGTGCAGCTGCACGCAGGGAGGGATGCTGGAGGCCTTGAGTGCATTCCTGTGTATTAGGCTATGTTACTAATCCTGCGTCACTTAGGGTATGTGATAAAATTCAGTGGATACATTAAGAAGTGTGCGACAGACGCTGTAACTTGAAATGTCTTGGAATTGCTCCTTAACAGTGATGTTACTTTTTCTGTGCACGCGAGTGAGTTGCAAATGGGGATTTTCAGCCACATCACTACACATACGTATGCACAGGTCATACTAACAGCCGAGCACGGGAATTAGGATTTTCCTGCTAAAATGCTTGTGCTTGCTTCTTAGGCGTAGCCGAGGTTCGTAAGTAGATAGTGGGGCAGAGGAAGAGGCAGCCTTACGATGTTGTTGGAAGTGGTTCAAAAAGATGCTAAGTGGGGAAAATTACTTGTTTGGCAAAGAACTTGTAGCATTTTTCTGCAACATTTTATGATTCTGCTGCTGCTACCAGTTAAAACTAGGAGTGGCCAGAAAATTTCAGGCAGTTAAGGAAACTTCAAAGCTTAAAAAAGATCAGCCTAATTCGTAGGTAAAAGTCTGCTTTCATAATTAAGATGTCATTGTTGTTTATTCTAGTAAACATATATGGATAAAGTAATTTGCAAATGCAAACAAATACAGGAGGCAAGGAATATAATTTCATCTTTGAGCTGATTCTTCAGGAAATGATAAACAGACTTCAGCAGTATTCATTTGAATATTTAGCTTTTGTTTGCTTTCCTTTGGCTAACTGTAGAACACGAGTGCTGCTTAAAATCCGTAGTTTATCGCTGTGCCTTCATTTTCTCTCTGCAACTTAAACTTTGTCCTTTGTAGACAGAGTGAACATATTCTGTTAGGCTATGTTTTTAATATATAAAAAGCACGCAGATAACTTGCTCTGACAGGCAGAAGGTAAATGATTTCCCGAGATCTCAGGCAGTTTAGACTTTTTTTAAAAAGAAAGAAATTGCTTATACTCTACTTACCTTTGCCCCTGAGCAGTAAACATGAGGTGTAGGCATCGCATACTTTTTGACATGGTGTATTCAAGTTTTCTATTTGTTGCAGCAACACGTAGCCCAGAAGCGAATTTCCTGAAGGCGATTTGGTGGTGCGACGTGCCGAACCTTGCCTTGTCAACAGGAACGTTCCTGTGATTTTTGTTCAATAGCACGCGTCGTGTGAAATGGGAGCTTCACAGACTAATAAGTCATGTTGTATTGTGAAGATTAGAAAGAAACAGCAGCGGGATCTGAGCTGCTTGTATTGAAGGATAAAACTTTAAAGCTAGAAGGAGCATAAGAGAATAGCTCCGGAAATGCGGTATATCGTATATATGAACTGGAGCAGATGAGTTTGGGGACAAAAAGTCTACAGAAGCGAATTTGTTTGAGACACCCTGCAGCCTTCTGATGCAGGAGATGTTGATGAGAAAAACTGAGACTAAGGTGCAACCAAGGTACTGGGAAGTGTTGAAAGAGCAATGCGGATAAATAATCGCTATCAAATTATAGGGAAAATTCTTCAATCCTTGACCAAGTATTTCTTGAGTTAGAGGTTTTGGGGGTTATTTTGGCCCCCAGACTACCAAGGGAACACTGTTTAGTGCAGCTTGTGTCATTTCGCAGTGTGAACTTGCCCAGCTTGAACTAGCACAAGCCCTCCTGAGGCCCCTGTGGGTTTGTTGCAGTGGTTTATTTGACTCTGCTCATACATGTTCGTAACCGATAAAGCCCCATGCACATGGGCTTGTGTGTCCATGCCACCTCTCTCACCCATTTAATTCTCTTAAATTCCTTTTTTAATTAATGCTGTACAATGGATGCCGCTGTTGCTAGTCGCTCCATGTGAAAGGAGGGCAGATGGTCTGGGTGTGACACAGGCAGAAAAGTTGGTAGTTTGGGACAAAAGTGTGCTTTCCGCTTCACTCGCGTAGTTTTGAGTCACATGATTGAAATTAGCTTACGTGGCTTGGTGGAGGTGGAGGTGGGCTTGAAGTTAAATCCTGTGGTAAAATTTCAGATCCCATTTTCTTATCTGTGAAAAGAATTGTAGGTTCAGGCATCCCTTGGACAGCAGCAGTCAGTTTTCAGGACAAAAGGTATACAGTTACGTGCCATTAAAATCATGTTATTTAAAAGGTAAACCAAAATTACACAGCCTCCGTTTTTTTCCTAAGCATTTGAGGGATGCAGTTTCAAGTACATATATCTATGTATGTTTTTAATAATACACCATCATTTGACATGGTGTCTTGCCAAAAATGAAATCATTAATGAACTCGACAGGGTATTTATGCAGATCCAAAGCTGCTCATTACGTCTATTTTTAAGTACATTGCCGCATTGATGGTGAGGGGAATTTGTTGAAACCTGTAGCACAAAACTTGTAATTTTGTTTGCTAACACTTGCAAAACATTAGAAATGTGATCCGAGGCCCTTTGAAGTCAAGGGGAGTAATGGGATCATTAACATACGAATTAGTACATGTTTTTCTAATATAATACTCTTGCATGATGCTCTGGGAAAAGCTCCCCCTCCCTCCCTGCCCATCCCCTCCCGTGGGGGGAACGCACACGGCAGTGCCGGTCCATGGGGGTTTCTTTCCGAAGCGGGGCTTTGCCAGAGGCTGAAAACTTGGCCTCTGGAGTGTCCACGAAGTCTGAATGTCCACAAAGCCTGTCGCTGTAGAATTCTAAAAGTAGTAGTCTAAAAACTTCCCCTTGTTCTTAGAGCCAGTTTTCTGGATGATTCCTTTTGTGCTTGGAAGGTGCATTTTGAAAAACGCCCGTGTCGGCATGCTGGATATTCCCCAGAAGAGATGTTTTCAGAGGTGTCTGGTGTAGGTATTTTTGTCTGTGAGGCTCTCTGCTCCCAGGCGAGGTGCACAGCGGGGTTACGGATTTACCAACTTACCTTCTTAAAGCAATTGAAACAAAGGGACATCAGCCAAATGCAAGTGCAGTTTTTCATACAAGGTGGAAAGAGCCTCTTGTTGCAGTGGGATACAGACCTGAAAAAGATAACATTATACGCATCCGCAGAAGCAAAAGAGAGTTTTAGTTTGCTGCTGGAGTTCGGTTCTCTGCAGGTATTTAATGGGTTTTGCTGAGACATGCTCCCAATTGTAAAATGGTTCTGGAGCTGGCAGACTTTGCTCAAGGCAAGTTCTTTTCATTAAAAAAGGATTTAACTAATTAGACCTGACTGTCGACTGACAGGTTAATTGATAAGGGAAGTGAGCCCAGTAACCTGGAGGTGACATTATATTGTGACTTTAAATCTCTATAGTCTCTGATAAAACTTAGTCTTCCACTGGAATGTCAGGAAAATCATGCTGGCTTTTTTACAGGGCATAGTGCCTGAAAAGATTTGCAAAAAAAAGCTGCAGTTTCCTAAAATTCATTTTTCAAAGTAAAGGTCTGATCCAGCAAATTTGCTCTAAGATAAGGCTCCTTGAAGCCGATTCAGTAGAAGCTTTGCACATTTGTACGCTTGGGCTCACCTACAGTCCCCTTGGGGCTGGCAGGTAGTTTATGTATAACTTCTTTATTTCTTTAATTAGCTAGAATAAAAGTTAATGTGTCTTCTTTCTAACTGTTGAAATAAGTAATCACTTGGTCCAAAAAAATTTAATTCTGGAACAGCTCTTTTCTAAGAATTTGTTTTTTAAAATGGAAATGTGCTCGGGAACGCGTTTAGCGGTCGATGGGAAGGGAAGGGCGATCCGGGGAGCCCAGCTGAGTCTGCACTGGGACCTGCAGAGCCAGAGCTGGGCTCGGATGAAATGGCTTTTCCAAATACATCTGGTGATCACCAGTGACAAAGAGGAAGACTTCTCGTGGTTATTCTTTCAGCCGAGTGGAAACCATATTTCATAAGGTAGAAAGATAACCATGAAAAGACAAGTAATTATGACAGGGGCTGGAAAAATCTAACTGGAAAACTGTCTTGACATCCACCCAGATCCACTAAAGCTTTAGGAAGAGGCTGTGGTGGGTGAAAGGCACTCATCCGTATTTCATGCTTTCTGTTTTGTCCAGGTTATTCCTTAGGTCTGGACTTAACTTCTTTTTTTTTCATGTGTCCAGATAACACCCAGGCACAAGAGAGGCTGGCTGGCAGTGTGAACATCGGCTTTTGTGTTAGGCAGGAGAGCTCGGACCAGCGTCAGATCATGTGAAGGAATTAAGGGAAGGAACTAGGCAGAAAGGTCTCTATCGCTTGTGCTGCTGTAAAAATCTGAGAATAGTTTAAACCTGCTTTTTGGCAGTCGTTCTAAGGAAAGTCACCAGTATAAAGAAACGTGTTTCCTGGTAAGCTGAGAGCAGCATATCACTCATCGGATGCAAAGGAAGAAATTTCAGCTGTTATAAATGAGGTGATTTACAGTTGCTAATAATAGCTGTAACTAAGTTTTGGGGGGTGAGTGCTAAAGATTTGTAATAAGGGCTGTTTTCATTGGCATACTAATACCTGACTGTAAGAGCTGAGACGTTTCTGTTACAGTCCTTTCCTCTTGGATAGAATTAGATGCATGGATTGCATATATCAGTCTAATCAACCCTGCTAAGATGTCAAAACATAGAAAGCCAATCCTATCATAAAGTCTAAACCCGTCTTGTTTTCCTTTTCCTTTTTTTTTCTCCTCTTTGTGCTCCATCTAAAATAAATAACTGAAAATAACTGAATGAATATAATCCATTTCTCCAAAGGAAGAAAAATAATTGCCTCCAGACTTCTAACTTACCTGCCAAATTGCATCCTGATGTGAATTGCAATGGACAAATTACAATCTTGTGAGACAAGGAAAGAAATGATGGAGTCTGTAAGTGACCCTTCCCTGGTAGGCACAGTCAAAATGAAACTAAACTTGGCAAGTGATTTGCACTCACATCAGGGACGAGTTGGTCCCCAGGTCATCCTTGAAAGGCATTAACTTACGAGCGAGAGGAAAATAGCTTGCAATGCACGCTGATGGCCTGGGGTTGAACGGAAGGCAGTCTCAAGTGCCATCGGCGTTATGCAGACCACAAGCTCTATATTCCACCACTTAAGGAAAAAAAAAACCAAACCAAACAACCAGAACAAAACAATGACAATAAAAAGCACAGAGGAGGAGGGAAATCTAACCAGGAAGTCTCATGTTTGCAGGGTTGTTCTTGCCAAAGGCTTTTTACAAACGATGGAGCTGGAAGGGATGGCCACGTCAGCAAGATGTGAGGTGTCTGTCTTCACGAAGTTCAGTAGTTCCAGTTGTGCCCCAGCACAAGGATGTTCTTTTGTTCAGCCCTGCTCGGGCTGGAGTTTTCGTAAGCTGTTTCAGGCTCCTCTTGGTTGCTAACGAGTGCCATGATGCAGTTCTGTAGCAACAGCCGGGCTGTGGGCTACGTCTTGGTTTACTTTGTAATCCAGTACGTTGCGAAAATGTAAAGCGATTTTGGGACATGTTTTTGTCATGTTACATAGGTATCAGATAGCTGTACGTGTTTTGAAATTGCAGCGAGTACGCAGATGGTTACTTTGGCAAGGACGGAGAGATTTCCATAATGTGTTTCAGACTTGGTTGTGGCTTTTATCCTGGTTTTAGTATTGGAGTGACTTCTCTGGGACTCAGGGCACTGCGGTGCACAGGGCCGGGGGCAGCTGGAGGTGTTAACTTGTGGGACGTCCTTTACAAGGGGGTGAGAACAGTAATGCCGAATGATACTGAGTGTAAAGGTTTATTCAGAACTCCAGAACATACCAATGAAGAAATGAAACTTCATTTTCAGATGGGAGAGGGTTTTGTGAAAATTGTTTCCACAGACCCTACTCAAAGCCCTACTTTGTCTGCACCCGAGTAACCTGAACCATTTTCTAAAAAGCCTTATGCTATAAAATCTAAGAATAGATACAAACTCTGTAAGAAACTACAGTGCACACTGTAGCATCAGCTGTGTGGGAAAAATCAAAACAACTAAACCTCAGAATGTTGTAATTCCCCTGTAAAAGAATCCTGGTGTTAAGACAAAATGTCTCGATGAACATAGTAACTTCTGCAACACCTGCAGTGCGTGGTGGGGTTGATTCCTTCAAGACACATGTAAAAACTAAAATGAAAGATTATCTTTCTTATTTTAAACCAGATACATTCACACTTCACCTATTTAGATGGATATGCACACTTACATGTTACGGTTTTCTGGCCCTTTCAATACTGTGATTAAGTCTGATTTTTTGTGACATGTTGTCCAAAGTGACTTCCTAACCTCTTGCAGAGAAGTGTCAAACAATCTTACAGCCTTGGTTGAAACTCCAAACCTCTCTGGTATTTTACTAGGTTACTTAATACTGTTGCTACCTTTGCACATTGAGGTCCGTTCAGGTGCGTCCTCAAAATGTACATCCAAAATACTTCCTATCAAGAGGCTTTAATTCTAGCTCAGTGTGGATGGTGTAGGTAGGTTGATAGACCTTCCACGAGTTGAAGGTCAAAGTCAGAAGCCAAGCTAAAAGCTTTTTACCCAACCCAAGTAATCTAAAAACTGATCTTGAACTTTGTATTGTGGTTGGTTGTAAGAATGGTGCTACCATTGGAGATGATGCTGGGTAGAGGAGTTAATACTGGAAAAATAAAGAAGGGAGTGAATCCTTCCAGCCTGAGTTCTGAATAGCAGGAGCCAGTACAAAAAGGAGACGTGAGGTTGCGTCCCGCTGTAAAACGGCTGTGCTGATCTGGTGAAAAAACAACACCCCCCATGTCCATGGCAGATTCTAGAATAGTTGTCGTTGTTTTTTTCACCTCAGGAATATTAAATGTCATTTGGTAAACGTGCTCTAGAAGATGACAGCAGTACTGTAAGCATTTTCTGAGGGAAATGTGAGCTGTAGAGGTTTATTAATAGGATGTAAAACAATTATTTGTTTGTGTGCTTTCCCCCCTCAGGAATCTTTTCCTTTATGTTTTCTAAATAATACAAGACATCCTTGGCAGCAGAATCCCTGCAGTTGTTAATGTCAGATTGTTATCAGATTTGGCAGTGATTGTTTTCTAATAATATGTATGTTTTTCCCTTGCTGCCCATGTAAGAGTGACAGTTTGCTGAAATTCAATGCAAGATTAAAAAAAAAAAAAGGTCTGCACTTGCCATTTACATCCCTGAAAACAAATGATCTAGTTAGTGCAGATCCCTTTTTTTTTTTTATATCGTTTATCTGCCTTTTAGTTATCTAAGAAAAGGATTTCCAAGAAGCAGATGAGAGGTGGGGTTGGAATTCCTCCTGCTCTTTAGCTCCTGTTTAGGTCCTATTCATGTTTGGGCTTGAGAAATAACTTTCCTACACTCCCAACAGAAGAGCTGATGAAACTCATTTCAGTTTTGGTCTTATTTGTAAGGTTTGTCGAGATGTTTTAATTTAATAAGCTTCACAACAGCCTGGTTAAGTGAATTAAGTATCTTCTCTGAGGTAAGAGTGGGAAACAGAGGCCCACAAATGGAAAATGCCTGGTGCAAGGTCTCGGAAGCCGCCTTGTGCCACGATTCATTTTGCCGACTCGGACGGTGTTCCTGGGGCTGCCCATTGCTTGCCCATAGCCTCGTCTGGAGGGTGCAGAAGGCTTCAGCAAGGCTTAAAACAGGTCCACATTTCTGGTTTTTCTCATTTCACGCTACTACAGTGAGTTTGTGTGTTGGCTACTCTGACCGAAATCAGTGCAATATTAAAAAAGCCTTTCTGGCTGGGACTCAGACACCAAGCTGTCCAAGGAGCTGGGGAGAAATGATTCTCTCTTGTGTCTTCAGCCACGTGGCAATGAAATTGTAGAAGCTCTCAGGATCCCACACTGAACCATCAACTTTTCTCTGCACCAGCCTGTTTCCTAAACAAAGCTCTCTGATTGCTGAATATTATCCAGCTCCCCGAGGAACCCTGGCTACTTCCCCAGCCACCGTCTTCCTCCAGAAGTGAACATGAAAGCCGGACCGAGTCTGATCCTGGGGCAGGATTAACAACCTGTGATGTGTCACAGCAGGGAAGAAAGGGCAGCATTTGAAGCTCCTCTCATCTGTTATGGCAACGAAACACAACAGAAGAAGTAGCTGATTACCAAACACGACGAAACCTCTTTCAGAAAGGGATTAAGGAGCTGAATGCACTTTTTTAGACTGAAAGTGATACGGTGTTAAATATAACCCCTTTAGACTATTTCTTCCTGGGGATTATTTTGGAAAAGCACTGTGACCCTGGATCAATGAGCATCCCTTGATGCTAGAAGTATTACCTAGGAACGAGAAGATGAAGGCAGCAGGAGCTACCGTGAGTTATTTTTTGCCTTATCAGTCTTCATCTCAAGATTACTGGCAAGATCCTCTAATCTTGTGTATGTGATATTCTTAGTTGGAAGATTAACTGTTATTAAATTTCTAGAGTGATCTTAGTCTTATTAACGGGAATGTTAGGAAGTGTGTACTTTGTTTTGGTTTAGCTGACTATATTGGAATTTAAGATCTAGAAGACAGTATAATCATTTTAAAAAGAAAAGATCCATTTAGTAAGAGTAATTTTAGTTTTCTTTTGGCGAGAACATGGGTTGTTTAGCAAAGAGGAGGCTGTACACGCTAGCCCAACCCCAGCTCCCAGACTCAATGATGTCTGACTGGAAGCTGGTGTGGGAAGATGCTGGCATCAGGCTGCAGAAGAATCCCTTGAAGATTTAATTTCAAGAAAATAACATAGGTGGAAAAAGTGTATTTTTCTTTCTGTGATTTTCTTTGCTGTGTTTTTTGTGTATCAGTGTATCAAATAATAACAACTTATTACAGTTATTTGGGTGAAATACTCTACTCCGAATAGTTTTCACTTGAACAAGCTGCTCTGTTGTTGTTCCTAATAACCAAAATTGGAGTTCTGGAGCAGATATCCAGGATTGGTTTGGGGACAGAAATACTAAAAACTTTCTTCGCACTTTCCCTCAAACTCTTTTTCTGTGAGAGCTACTGAGGTGCCGCAAAGTTCCCACCACGCTTTGTGACTATAATAAATCCTATCAGCAAACCTGGAGCGGAATGTGGTGGGTTTAGCGTTAAATTAGAAAAGCATCCCTAACCTGTTATGGTTAGCTATGACATTGTATTCAGACTTGAAGTCCTTGCATATACCTTCCAGTGCCTACCTAGGGATGGGCATAGGCTTAGTGAAATCTTCTTGGTTCCATGCCTTTACGAACCTCAGCGTCTGTACAGCAGGAGAGCTGAGGCTTTTTTGGGTGGGAGGAGAAGGAGGAGAGCTCTTTAGGTTGCACGCAGTTGTGTACTGGTCTCAGCCCACATCAGCTTCTGTAGCCTATCCAATGTGAACTTAAAATTGAGATGGGGAAGAACAGTGTCGGATGTGATACCTTCCGAGCAGTGTATTCTAACTCGGCAAGCGTGGCTAACTCGGCTGCATCTGTCCTATTTGAATGAATTTACCAAGTAATATAAAGTGAAGAAAAGAGCGGACAGGAGGAGATATTTCCTCTCTGCTGCGATACTTGACTTTGTGAGTGATCACTTAAAAACTTTCCAGGGAGCAGTGGAGAGCACCTGAGACCACATCTTGTTCTCGATAGAAGGATGCAGGTAGGGTTTCTGATATCCATTAGGATTGCAATACCCATCTGGAGTAGTCCTAAACCGTGAACCAAGACCTGTCACGCTGTGGGATGTCCAGATGCCACAGGGCAGACGTGTCCATTGCTGCCTTTGTGCAAAGGCACTGCAGACTAGAAAAAAGTTAGAGGAACCACAAAAGATTTAAAATAGAGAGAGATGTACAGATATCTCCAGTATTAGAGTCTGATGGCAAAACACCTGTTTATATTAAATAAATAGAAGGGCTGTAATTATGAGGGGTTTTGATCAGCCAAGATGTGATTACTCCATGGAAAAAAGACATGTTGAAATGAAAGCATTACTTGGATGCTAATTTGTTATCTGTATTGAGAAGCATATTATGGTTATTACTGGGGAATGTTGGGCATTTTCACTGAAATCTAACTCAGTTAAAGCGGGCTCTTGTGCCAAATGACACTAACTTGATACAAATATTTTAGAGTGGTGCTTTTTTTTTTGAGGCGGTATTTAATCCACACTCACACGTTACATTGGGGGATCCTTTGGAGATGTACAACACGTTGTGTGGATAGTCTAATGTTTTGAATGATAAAAGACCGAGATGTGAAGCGGACCCTGTTTGCACACTGTAGTGGCATGTAAGTGGATGTTTATAAAGTCATTTTTCAAAGGTGGCATGCCAGGAGCTTGGATAAGCATAAAACTGAGCATTTATTGTCCTTAAGTATTCGCTGGTATCATTTAAAGCTGATGTCTGCTAGCTATCATGGCTGATGCAAAAATCAGGTGTGGATATGGTGCCTACCTCGCTTCTCTCTGTAGTTTCAAGCAGGTGATGCTTTGAATGGAAAAAACTTGCAGTGATTCACCCACAAAATGGTTGCACTCAATCGATGCCTGAAGTACATTTGCAACACCTATTCACATTAGCATAGGTACATTCTTTCTTTCCTTCATGAGTTTATGGTTGCTTAAACAGCTTAAGGTTCATTCAAAATATTATTTCATATGATTTTGAAAAGCGACTTTTTACTGTGAAAACCTCTAAAATGCAGAGGATAATGTTACCTGCCGAGTACGTAGCCCTGGAAGGAATCGGCGTCTCGACTACTTTACTGTTACATCTTCTGCATCATTAGCAGAACTCAACAACAGACTCTTGTCTGCTATTAGAGAGGCCCTTGCCACTATTAAGAAAAACTGAATTACCTTGGAGTGGTAATAAGATGCAGCATTGCTGCCTCTCATGATTTTATCAGAAGTCTCATGATTTTATCTTTTTTTTAATCTTAGATCCTGAAATAACATCGTTATGTGAAAGGCACTCCCTTTCATGAGGCTAAAAAATGAAATGCAAATAAAGAAAACCCTGAATATACATGCCACGGTTTTTAACACAGTTTCATAGGACAGAGGCATTGACTCGTGGTGGTTTTGTGTACTTGAGATTGGAAATATTACAAAGATTCGTCAAGCTGTAAAAAGCAGCGAAGCATCTCACGTAGGCATAGCTTTATACCTTGTGCATGTTTGCCCTTAGTTAAGCGGAGTCCCTGTGTCCTGGGTAGCATCCTTTCTGACCTGCACGCCTGGGGCTCTGTGTGTGTGTTGCTGCTGTGGCCACAGCTGGTTTGCAGGGGCTGCTCCTTCTCCCAACGCCTGGTCGCTCCGACAGGCCGGCAGGTACTGGGCTGCCTCACCAGTGGCACCCAGGCTACTGTGTGGGAAGAGCAGTTGTACTTTGGCCACTGCTTCCACTACCACCGCTGCTCCCCGGTAGCTTTTTCTAGCTTGTCCCAAACACAACCAACTGTACCAGTAAAGGTGTGCTCGTGCCAATGCAACCGCATCTGCGCTGCGGGTTCGCCAGCGCGGCTCCAGCTTCTGACCCAGCCTCTGGCAGAGGCTGCAGGAGGGGTCTGGGCTCCAGCGGTCCCTTGTCCCCTCCCGTCTGGGGTGACAGATGTGGCTGCTGATCTACATTAATAGAGCAGGTTTGAACTGAAGCAACTGAGGACCTGGCACATGTCCTCTTCTGCTGTCACACCTTCTAGCAGTACCTCCATCAGAGGGGGAGGGAGTATATGGCTCAGGATAGTACAAGGTAGCTATCATGGCTAGAAGACACTTGATATCTCTGTCATTAAAACATTTCCAGGCATCTTTGCATGTTGTAGATGTGCTGGCATGCATTAGTAGTATTTTCTTGATCTGTGTTTCAATGCTTAGTCATGGAGAGCAAGGGAGATGAATCTTTCTCCTTAAATACTGATGGGGAAACAGGCTTGCAGTTCTTATTGTCTGTCCAGAGTGGCTTTGCCTACCATACAATAGAACAAGGAGATAAAGTTTGTTCATTCCTTTTCTTTGTCCTCCATGGTTGAAAATGGATTATCCATTGGAGCCAGCTGTTTTGGGAAGAACGAATGTTGAGATCAAGTAATCAAATTCTATCAGGGATTGTACCAAGTTGTTAGTACATTCACTGAATAAACAAAGCGAAAGATTTTAATACCACTACAGGGCAGAAAACCCTGCATTTTCCCCCTTCAGACTAGTGGTAACACTGCCAGAAATGACTTCACTGCAGCTACCGCTGTTAATACTAAACTTGTGCGATGTATCTCCTATTAAATCTGGAGCGCTGGGAGCAGAGAACCACACAAATTATTCCCTGGAAGGTTTCAGCGTGCATTGGCAGCCGAGTTGGTAAGCGCTGAGATAAAAGGCCTGCCCAGAGCACCCCATATTAACCAAGCCATCCATGTGAAATGCATCCACTTATTTAAGTAAATCTAACAGCTACTTGGCTTTGAACAGAAGAGGTTTTTTTTCTTTGTGGTTTCTTTAGGTAATTTCAAGCTCAAATGTAACAGCTCCTATCCAATATCTTCTGGGCAAAGGTGGTTATAAAATTGTGGTGAAAAATATTGCCTTGTAACTATTGGAAAAACTTGTCTTTGCAGCGCTGTGTGCATCTGATATGTGACGGCAACAAAACATATCCTGGAGAATGCTGCCGTGTCTTCATTAAAAGTCTGTTGAGCAGTGAAATGGCAAACTCAATTATTAAAGCCCAGTTATTTCGGTTATTCAAGATGAGAAAAAAACAACACGGGGCACCAGAGAGAGATAGCAAAGCCGCTGAGTGGACTGAGCAACAGCGGATGAGGTTATGCATTAACAATTGCAAGATCGGGGCTACTGGAAGAATGAACTATTCATAAACAGCACTGTCCTCTAAATTAACTAGGATGATTCAGTGAAATGACCTGTGGGCAGCTCAATGGATATTTTTGTTCAGTGCACTGAAACAATTCAAAAAGATGTAAATAATTAAAGGCTGAATAAAATCTTAGAGACTGGAATAGGAAACATTGCTGTTGTTTAAAGCAGTTGCTCAAGGCAGCCTTTGAAGAACATACTGTTTTCATTGGGCTCTATCCCCCGAAAGACAGAGCTGAAGTAAGGGTTTGTAGCTGGCCAGTGGAGATGCTTACACATAAGGAGAGGGCACGGTATGAGAAAACGCTGGAGGGACCGGAACTGGGTACGGAGGAAATAGCGAGGACGTCAGAGTTAATGTTAATGGTAGGTCAATGGTAGAGGTAATAGCTGAAGTGATCCATCTCCTTCTTACGTGGTATGAGCCCAGGGCACGGTCTGTTTGGGGCTGTAAGGTTCTCCCCAGATGCTGCATAATTGAGCTGGGGAGCCCACGGGTGCAAAACAGCCGGGGATGGGTGGCTGTGGACCTCAGAGCAGGTGAGGCTGGCTTGAAAAACATGGGGAAGAGGAGGGAGGTAGATATTTTAGCACTCAACTTCTTTCTACATTGAGATTTATCCAAAGCGCACGAGAGTATGGCTGCTGTGCCAGCGTTGGGGATGTCCCTCCCGTGGGGTGGGAGATCCTGTCCAAGCGCCGGCTCTGAGAAGGGGCTCGAGGCAGCGTTGGGCTTCGCTTTCCCTTCCCTTCTCCCACACGCTGCTGTTCAGACGGGTGTCCTAACGCACCCTGATGAGACTGGTGGTGCAAACACCGCCATAGCAGTGTGTGGATGTAAAATCAGACCCTTGTGAACGGTTGATTCTTATGTTCTTCCCACCAGTGGCTCTGTGGCCCAGTCTTCACTTTGCTGTGCTCTGTCTCTGTGGAACAGCAATCCCCCTGTTTCCAAGCGCTTTTTTTTTTTTTCTCTCTTCTTTTTTTTTTTGTGTGTGCGCAACAAAGATAGACTTTCACTTGGTACTTTGCAGGATCATTTAATGTTGTTTGGTTTTAATCTGTTGTATGATTAAAATAGATTAATGTTGTAGTAACATAAAAACCCTCGGGGGGGTTTGTTCTCTTTGTAAATATTCTCTAGGATCTCTTCTGTCTTCTAAACTGTGTGTAGGGAGAGTATTTAATGGGACCTGGGGAGAACAGAACCGCATTTTAAACTTAATATAAGAATTTAATTTTTAATAGGTTTCATTTGGGGCTAGAGTATTCATATTGGAGTGGAAATTAAAGTGTCTAAATGCTTTGTGTGTAAGCTGTTGGAAAGTCTATAAAGCGATGTGCGGGTAAAAACCTTTCTTGCCTTTTTTTACCTGATCTTAAAAATACAAAATTATAGAAGCTGTTGATTGATATCATTCACTGATATTTAACCTGGTTTTGCAAACTTACTTTTGAGTTGTCTTTAGCTGATATAGAGAGGGTTTACTCTGCAGAGAGGGGAGTGACCTTCCCTCCTCCAGCAGATCTCATTTGACCCCACGTGGATCTCTGGAGGGCTGTGCAGAGTATGGGAAGTTATTACAGGAATGAAGTCACTTGTAGCATTGCCGGCCGTATGGACAAGTGAGGAGTGGTTAACCAAGCTGCATGTGCCGCGGTGGGGTTTGTTCACGTTCAAGTAAAATGCTTGTGGTCTCTTGAAATTTGTGGATGAGAAGGGTGAAAAGAAGTATTAGTTGCTTCATAAATGTACTCTGGTCTTTACCTGGGAGTAAAGACTCTGCGGTTTTCTTTCAAGGTTAGGGAGATTTTTACTTTGTGTTATTGTCTAATAACAGGCTTGGCTCCTATCAGCCTGATGAGGAGGTGGGCAGCTCAGCTGTAGGTAGCTCCCGTTGTGCTTTGTCCACTCCTAGTCTGGACACTCTTTGGTGTCACACCTTGCAAGGGAGACCTCAACTCTCAAACCATCAAACTGGAGATCGCTTGTGTATTTGATTGCCATTTCCATCCGTGGAAGAGTATCGTGGTTTGAAATGCTCCGTCTCTCCTTGTGCAATATCCTTCTGCAGGGGCAGAACTGGCTCCCAATGGCCGCGGGCCACACTGCCGCTGCCAGCAAAGGGCCCTTGACGTGGCAAGTGTAGACAAGCTGGATGAATTAGTTAGTGGTTAGGCTTCTGGGTCTAAATCACAAGTTTATTTGATTTCTTTGAAGCTGATAATTTGCACAAGTTCGTAACTAGTTGGTGCCTCGGTCTGAGGTACGTAAAGCAGGGGATGCCGAGATGCTCGTGGCAAGAACCCCGTTTGCAGCTAATGACCCCGTCTAGCAGCCCCAGCAATAAACAGCAGCGATCCCTGCTGCATGCACATTTCCAGGTCTGTGAGATTAGTTTAATACCTCAGCTTTATCTTGGCATTGTGGACTGCTTTCTGTCTTCATGTGGAGGTATCAGAATGTCCTCAGGCTCTTTTGTAAGATTAAGAGCTTCCCTTGGCATCCTGACAAGGAGGAAATTTAAGGAACAAGAGTATTTAACTTAAAGCTAATCTGGTCTTTGTGAAAGCAGGAGGATTAGACCATTAAGTTCTACATGCCTGGCAGGTTTATGCCACCGATGGTACTGATGAACGAAACACTGCGGAGAGGTGAGCTGGAGATTGATGGTGTGTTGGAGCTGGGAGGAGGGAATGAGAGCATTTGCAAGGCAGGGTCTGCAGGCTTTTGCCAGGCAGCGAGCCATTTGGAGTCCGCGCCTGAGCTGCGACGTGGCTATAGGTCTGTTTCTACGTGACTGTGCATTTCGTTAAGGTAGAACAGAGCACGTGGGCCAAGTCGTGCGTGGAAAAGGAAGGGGCAAGTCTCTACCCCTGCCTTGCGCTGGGCTCGTTGTAGTCGCACGTGAGCTCCCAACCCTGAGCAATGCCAGCGTATTCCTCCTTTGCAGCATCTCCTCCTGTACATGTTTCCTGGGCCACAGAGTTTTGTGTCTCCTAAAAACCTTCTGTATACCTCTAAACTTGCTTTCTATCTAGAATTCAGTTTCAAGCCTTACTTGAAGAAGAGCAACTTAGAGAAAATGCTTCATGCATTCATTGTGGCACCACCTCCTTCCTCCCAAGGACAAGTTGTTAAACTGTTTTCAACAGTTTCCAGTAAAACTGATGGCTGTTGGTAAATGTTAAACTGTTTCTT
>NW_009628534.1:32501-47074 GCF_000690535.1 Cariama cristata
TAGTCAGAAACAAACTATAAGTAAGCTTGAAGTGAATGCTGGAGAGCTTCCAACACAAATGGCAGACTTAGCACCTCTTGGGAGCAGGAGGGGTTTGGATCCCTCCAGAAGTGGAATGTGAGAAGCAAGCCTGGGTCCGTACCTGCAGCCGGGATAATTGCCATGTGCTGCTCTCCCTCCTTCCCTCTGGATAAATTTGACAGCCCTGCTTTGACAATAATTAAAAGAAATCCTCACTTGCACCAGAACAGGACAAATGGTGACGTTCGTGTACGTATATTCCTATGCAGAGGTACGCGCATACACGCACACACATATATATGATAAATATGGATCTTATAATGGGTTGATCTGTTGAATGGAGCTGTTAATAGTTGCTTTCTAAATGTTAATGGCCCCACTTGATTTTCTGTGTGTTTTCTGTGTCGCGCTGGAGATTGTTACAGTTTCAGCCTTCTGCATATTAAATAAGGGTTATATATGGTTATATACTATTCGTGGTTGTCAGGGCCAAATGGAAAACTAAACAAATGAGCTCAGGACACAATTATAAAATGCTCATGGCCGTCAGCCTTGCTGAAAAGTGAAAAACCCCAGCTAGGTGCTTTTCAAACATCCAAATGCAGAACAAGGAGCAGTGCAAGGAAATAAATGATTATATATTACCTTTACTTACTCAAATGCAGCTGTTGAACCACAGTGAAGAGTGTTGGCATTCTGCCAGGCTTGAATTTGACCTTTTTTTGAATCCTTATCATTATTCTCACGAAATGAATACAGAGAGGCCTTAAGCAAGAGCTGATTCTTGTTTTACATCAGCCCCTGCCCTGGAAAGCTCATCATCTGAGTACCTGGAAAAGGAAACAGGGACAAGCACTGACCTAACTGCGTCTTGAGGGAGCCGGAGCAGAACTTTAATCTTCTAGTCCAGTGCACTGTCCCTGAATCATGGTGATTTTCTATAGTTCAGATCATTTTCTCTGTATATTTGGAGATGTTGCAAGATCACTTTGCCCAATACATCCTCAAGGGTTATTGCTAAAAGCTTCTCCTAGCCTTGTAAGAAGTATGTGCTTTGGCATATCTGTTACCTATTAAACGTGGCAAAATAATAGAGCTTTCCTATGTCATAACAAATCACGCCTGTGCTAAAATAGCTGCAAAGATTCTCTAGGACTTAATGAGCTCTTGCTGTTTTGCAGTGGTCCAAACAACTTGTTATTGTGACTGCTATATAGTGCAGAATTATATTATCGAAACTGTCTCATAAAAAGACAAGATGGGGTGTCAGGGAAACTAATTCCACTCTGCAGGGAAGCGAGTGTGTTTCTGGGCTGTGTGGCACAGAAATGTACTTTTTTTTTCATGGTAATGCAGTCTATAGCTGTGTAATCTTTTGTAATTCTGATATGATTAAACAGAGGTAGTAGCAGGAGGCGTTTTTGTTTCTTCTAAAGTCCCTTTGAACTGAAGCACAGTAAGAGAGGACAAGACAGGGAGAAGGAAACTTTTCCTATTTCTCTTACTCTTTGCATAAAGCAGCCCTGGATCCCAAAGTGAAACGAGGTGGGGAATTTGGGGAGTTAAAGTCCACTTTGACTTTCAAGAGCTTCTCTCGAATGAACTTCTACACACCGTCATAAAAAATGTCAGTGTAAAATATCTGAACTAGAGCAAATTGAACAATTTGGTGATTCTAATGTTTTCATCTGAAGTCTCATGCCTGCGAGGATGTGAAAAAGTCAATAACATGAATTGGAAGGTATTGATTATTTCACTGGGCTGCTGTTGAAACATCATATGCGCTTGATTTGGTCTCCCAACACCCAGTAAACGTTTGTTTTTAGTTTCGCCTCCCTTTGTGAAAAGAATTGAAAATACTATAAAACTGAAAGTGGTTTGTTTTTTTTCCCCTCCTAATTTTAAAGTATTTTTCTTAAATAAGTGTTATTTGTAAAGGTGCCCCTCACTCCAGGATAGATATTTCATGCCACAGATGGGCCTATTCTTAATTTATTTTGTAAGGCAGGGAACCTTCTGTTCAACACGGCCATCTGCAGCCCCATGGATTTTCGGACATTTGGATAAGGCCTTTCTCCATCGGCTGGGCTTCTGCTCCTTGGAAACAAAATCGGTTATGGACATGTCCTTTTTTCCTGCCACCTCTTTGCCAGGACCTATTTTGCCATCTTGCTAAGTTACAGCAAGAAATGTAACTGAAAGCTTCAACTGGGAGGAAGTTTGGGGTCAAAGTCTGTGATGTGGAAGATTTAAAGGCTGTAGTGGTGCATCAAGGTCAGCTGCGTTGACTCCTGAATCCAAACGAGCACCATGGTGCCCAAATTGCAAGTGTGAAGCTGCCCTCACTTTGTACTGCGAAGCATTTATGCTCTTCTACCTGAGACAGATAGAAAAAGAGAGGGGGAAAAAAAAAAAAGAAGAAAAAAAAGGGATTATTGTAGATATTTGTAGAACTGATTTGACTGTAAGATTATCCACAAGAGTGAAAATATTTACATCCCAGTTGGTTAAAAATCTGTCCAGTGTATCTATTTGTTTAGCTAGCATTAATTACCTAAATCAGCTCCTTCTGGTAAAAGACTATTCAGTATGTGGTTAATTTCCAAGATTCAAACATTTCGCTTTAAATTACTAGAATTCAGATGAAAACGTACTGTCCCATCGGGGCATGGCAGCGTGAAGCGATGGGTCCTGGGACCCAAAACACCGTAGCCCCAAGTTGAGCACTGTGAGAGGAGTCGGGCTGGCAGCAGGAACGGTGGGAGAAGAGCAGAAACCAAACCCCTTCACCCCCAACTCCGCAAAACCCCCGAGCACGTCCTGCCGGTCTGACCCCGGTACGTGGTGAAGTGAGCCTAAGCATGTGCTGGAAGTTAAGCACACGCTGTAATGCTGCCCTACAAGGGATGCTTTAAGTGATGCTTAAGTGAGCTTAAGCATGTGCTGGAAGTTAAGTGCGTGCTGTAATGCTGCCCTACAAGGGATGTTTTCCCTGATCAAAGGCCTTTGAGAGGAGGAACAGAGAGGGGAACATAAAATAAAATGCGAGTCATTCAACTGTTGAGATAAAAATGAAAGTTGAGCAATAAAACCTCCTTTCTCGATGGTTCACCTCTGCTAGATGGAAGACGTTTGAGTACTGCATTCCAGGCCAGCTCTGCAGAGCGCCAAGCTGAAGGAGACTCTGTTGAACAGGGTTTTTCTCTCTTGGTATTTTCTCCCAGTTATTCAGATGATGTGGAAATTCCTAGCTTGCAGTTGTGCAGAGCTCAGGCTGCCAGCTGTCTGAAGGCGAGTTGCTGGCTCCCTGCTGGAAAGCTTTGGAGCACGGTTTGCTGGCGGCACTTTGCAGAGCTGTTGAGAGCAGGTGCGATGTGCGGTCCTGGCCTGGGGAAGGGTTCTTACCACCACCCCCGGTTGTAGGACACCGGGGATGACCCAGACCGAGGAAAGCCTGGCTGCAGGAGGCTGTAACGCCAGCGAGCAGGGAAGTCGATGACACCGTTGATTATATGACGTGAAGATCCCTGAGCAGGTAGACCCCGGAGTGTGCCGGCACGTGGGCTATGCCAGCTGGTGTGTGTGAGCCCAGGTGTCTCTGTCATGTTAACCCACAAATCAAATAATCAGCTGCTGGTTAATCAAGAATTTACTCTCTTAGCATCCAGTTAAATATGTGCATAACTTGAGGGAAGCTGAGGGATTTAATACTGAGGCTGTTGCTAGTTTAGGGATCTGCAGCGGGTGCTGCTGCACAGGGCTGAAGGATGGGGGGGAGTTTTGCAAACATTTCCTTCAGCAGCAATGTCAGTTGAAGCGAGCTTTGCCGGTTTGGGCTAAGGGTGGTTTTAGAAGAAAGGAAATGAAGAGAGAAGAGGTTACTTTGAATTCAGATTACTTCCCCAGACCGACTGATAAAATGGCCCCACGTGCCAGGGCAGGGTGGGGAGGCATGGCCAAGGGGGGATGCGGGGAGCTGCGTTCCTGCTGGAGACAGCGCTGTGAGCCTGAGCCTTCCTCTTCATCTGCCAGGAGCGCGGGTGTGACGTGTGCTGCGCTCGCCCGATCGCCAGTTTGCTTTGTGGTGAGCAGCAGAGGTGGAAGGACATTTATGGGAGCAAAGCGAAGCACGGCCTCTGTTCCCACAGGTGCTCCAAGCACTCATTTCCCCCTGTCCCTATTCAGAGCACCACTCGTTCAACATTTGTTTTAAATTTTAGTGTAAAAAAAAGTTTGATAAAGTTAGTCTGAAATATTCTGTCAAACCTGTGATGTGGGAATAGGGAGATGGCTTCTCATTTCCCTGCCTAATGCATTTAAAAGTAACAAAAGGAAATTGTAAGTTGAGTTGTAGAGCTCCCTGATGCAAGATAACGTTAAGGTAAAGAGCTTAGGAGGGTTCAGAGGATTATTAGACGTTTATAGAAATAATAAAAATGTTATCACGGTTCTAGCAGGTGGGATATCAGTTTGCTAGAGGGAGCAACCCTCAAGGTTCATTATATTAAGCGTCCTCTTGCTGAGAGGGCTTGGAAGAGCTTTCCTTGTGTGCCAGTTATGACTAAGTGCTGTGTTCACATCGTCCCACTGCATCTCCAACTGGTGTGAGATAGAAAGCAAATACCTTATTAAATGGACCATCAATATTATGCATCACATGTGACCTCTATATCCGTCCCTGGAATAGCTGTCTCTTCTGCTTTCTGATCTAATGCGTGATGTGTTTTGCTGAATTGACACTCACACGGGTGCCTTCTGGAGAGAGAAGATAAATGCGAACCCATGTTTGTTTATTTAGAGGAAACACTCGTGATTAATGGTGCTAACTGTTTATACGTATAAAAAGTCTTCTCTCTTACGGCTGGGAAACCAGCTGCTGACAACATGGGGCTGTCCTGGGGAAGCACTGCGATTCCTTCCCTCCGTTTATGGCATCGCAGGGAACTGGAACCCGTGTAGAAACCAGCTCGCCGTGCAGTCAGTGGCGCGGCTGTGTGCCACACATACTGTATATCCCAATGACAGCTGAGCAAACTTATGAAATAACAATTGAGGATGATTATATTGGTTCTGAGGATTAGCACAGCAGGTAGCCGTGTTGGCACAGGGCAGGGTTTGGGCCGAAGGATAAGTACACATTCTTTTTATTATTGCGGCTAATAGGAATCTGCCAGACTTTGAAGCATAGAAAAGGCTCACTGGCCACCTGTGAGCTAATCACATGGATTTGCTTCCTTCTGTATTTCAGCTCACTTGGAGCCTGTAATCTAATTTCCAAACAGAGATGAGAAGAGCGAACAATTCATTTTCTACTTTACATGGCTGTGCTGGTAAACTTTTAATCCTTTCAGAATTACAGTTCCTTGCAATGTGGAGGCAACACCACAAAGTCCTGTGTGTAAGGCTGGAGTCTTTGAATGCAGCAGTTGCTGGATAATAATTAGCCTCAGCAAGGCACAACATGAATCAGAATAAAAGTTAGGAGCATAGGACATTTTTTCAAATGGTATTTTGAAGCATACACAGGCTAACGATTTCAGTTTGTACAGAAAATCCCTGCGTTTTAGACTGCAAAAGTACCCTGCAGCAGTCAGGGTTGTCTTCAGCTTCAGATTTTGCACCCCGATGTTGGTGTCTTTTCTGCCTGTAGGACGCTATCGTGTCAGTCTTGTATCCTGCCAGCTAATTAACCGTATCATAGTTACACTGGAAGTATGTGTGTGGCAGATTTGGCTTTAATCTTTTGGTCTTCTTTGCTCACCATTTATTTTGGGACCGAGGATATTTATTTAGATTTTTTGAGCCAGGTGCTGAGCTGATGTTAAGTTTGGGGGTGCTTATGTCTGTTAAAAGCCCAGTGTTCATTCATGCTGGTGTGTTTGAGGATGTGTTGATGTGGCTGCTTCGCAGACAGTTTCGCTGTTGTAAAGGAAACACGGTTGACGTGCTCTTCTGCTGTTTCCATTAAGGACGGATCAATCGGTGAGCGTGTAGTAAAGGTAAGCATCGCTGCTTCTGATGTGCGAAGGCCCTTTCACCCCAATTCAGTGTCTTTTTAGTGATCTGTATGGAGAGTGCAGAGATTATCCAAATCTCTGGGAAGAAACACTTCAGTTAGAGCTTCCTTCAAGACGACGTGTGCCTCAGTAGCGAACAGGTAGTTCACAAGTGCCTTCGCGCTGACTTTGTACCTTCACTCGGATTTTGCTTTCAGGTTGGTAATAAAAAAACGTAGCGTCCCAAATTCCATTTTCTACAAACTACCATGGCTAGTGTTCACTGAAATTTTAGTTGATCTTCTAGCAAAATGATACAAACGAGGATGTACAGTGGTCCAAGTCATATCCCTGAGATGATGAGCACTGCCAGACCTTTGTTCTGTGTTATAAGCTGATAATCCAGAGGGGTTAAGGAAAAGATTTTTCTGATTGCATGGAGATGCCCGGTTGGCTTGACATGTTGGAGCGTGTTATTCCTCCAGGGCTGTTGGAGGGCAGGCACTGTGCTCGATAAGTCAATAGTACTATCAAAAATCCTATTTCACAGAATCCTTCTGGATATATTTATAAGGAAAAAAAACAACCCCGATGTTCATGGAGGAATGTAGTGAGAGTAGTTCAGCTGATTTGAATAACATGTGTGACATTATACGGAGCAATTAGGATATAATGGACCCTTTGCTGTACCAAAATTGGCTTTACCAGGAACCACCAACTGTCCTGACGTCTGTGAAACCAGAGCTGGTCAGCAGCACAGCCCTTCCGATTGTGATGAACATTGGTAAAGATGGACAGGCACAAAACAGCATCTCTCTCAGACCTGCCAGTCTCCCATCATTTCCCCACCTCCGTGTCTAGAAATTAATTTGACTTAGGCAAAAAGCCAGATTTTATTTCCTTTATTTATGTGGGTTTGGTGGCTGGGGAGGGCTGCAGTCCGACTGGTGTCCGGTTAGTTCAAGTAATTGGAACAAACTGGTCAATGTTCAATAGATGTGAAGAGCAGACTGGGAGAGCTGTCGTCAAGAAAATGAGATGTCAAGGCAAAGCAAACCTTTTAGCATAATTATGTAGGGCCTCTTACTGAGGTAGAGAGGACATCAGGAGGCCTTTGGACCAGAAAAGACCCACATTGCCTACATTGAATTCTACAGGAGATACTGATGCTCCCTTACGAATGGCTGTAATAAAAAACTAGCGACTTTTCAATTTTTGAATTATCATACATCACATTCCTGTTTATAAAATGTTACAGAATGATGTAAGAACAAAACTGGTACATGCCAAAGAATCGTTGACATCATCATGCCTTTTTCTCAATTTCGTATTCATTTCTGTAAAGTCTTTTAAGCCCTCTGCCGCTGTCCCAGACAGGAGGAATTTGGTGTGCAGAGTCATGTTTACATACAGAGAAAAGGTCTTAGTTACTATGTTGACAAAGCAATGAAACACAAAATGGAGTGGTAGATCTTCAGTTATGTTACAGCTATATATTTAAACCTATTCAGTAATTTGGCCCCTCTTTTCCCCCACTTTTAAAACAAATATATGGGATGTGTTTTAGCCCAGTACAAGAAATTCAGACGATTTATAGAGAGATGGGCATTACTGGACATGTATAATTAACACATTTAGTGAGACCTTTGTTGACCAGAAATCTCATTTCTGCATTTATCGCTATGGCCCAGACCAGAAGAATTCTTCCTAAGTGATACTACGTTAGAGCCAGCAGTTGGATAATGTCCATCTTTTTCTCTGCAGCATTGGAAACACGAGCAAAATAGTGCCAAGCATGAGAATACTTAAAGGGACACTGATCGGTGGAGTTGCAATGTGTAAACTCAGCAAAGTTTTTCTGTAGACGCTAATGAGCTAAAATAGTTGTAATTAAAAGTGGATATTGTCACGGTCATGCTGAACTTCATCTTAGTGTGAGCAAGAGGCGCGCTGGAGTTTTTAAGCTCTCTGCCTATATTGACATCATGCCTTTAAAAAACAGAATAGAAAATTCTTGGCTCTAAAGAACAAATTCACAAAGGACCCAGTGGTTCGTGTCTGGTGAGTTATGGGTATGACACCTCTCAGGGGGAATAAATGTGCTATTTTTCTGTGTAAACGTATCACACAGATCTTTTTTGTCCTTCATATATTAAACTGAGCTGTCACGCTAAATTCGATCAGTGTTCATAAGGTGATGCTTTTCAAGCTGCTTTTGAAAGCCGATTTTGTTCAAGCTCATTCAAGTAATCCTGTCACATATGAGCGGGATGAGCAGATGTCATGAGCGTTTGAGGGAATATTGCAGCTATGTGGCCAAGACAAATCGATAGTAAGGAAAGGGGGGCGATGGATAAACCCAATATATTTTTCTTTCCTCGCCCCGTGATGGGTTTAACCTTGTGCTAAGGTTATCCAGTCCTTATTGATAATGGGAGAAAATTGTCAAGCCTTGCTGTGTTTTCTTTTTTCAATTGATTAGTATCTTGTCCTGCCACCTCATTTACTCTCGGCGGGTTTGAAACGTTCTCACTGAAGAGAAACTTTGAAACTTCTCTCATCTGAAGCCAAACGAAAGCGATGTTGGACTGGACAGACTCTGAGAGACGGAAGGCTTTGCTGTTGCGTCTTGGCCCGAGTCTCCAGGAGTTTGGTCTCTGCTTTCAACCGTTTTGCTTCGCTCCCTTGTCGGGTTGTGTGGCCTGGGGACAGGTTTGGGGATAAGGACCGGCAGCCCGTCCTGTTCTCCCAGCACCAGCGAAGGAGACGCACGCACCACCAGCTTGCCTCGTATGAGCAGAGTGACTAAACGTGTGCTTTACGAGTGCTCGGAGGGTTATGGTACGAGATTTGGTCTAGGAAGATTTCAAGAGATGGATGTTGTCTCACTGAGCTGGTTTAGTTCCTCTGAGGTGTCAAACTAGCACAAATTGCCATCATTTATCCAGGCTTATCTTCTTTGAGAAGATCCTAAAGAAAAGGCTACTGTGGAAGCTCAGTTGTTACAAACCAAGAAGCAAAGGACTGTTACCAGCAAAATGTAGCTAAAGAAAGGAAAGCAGAGAGTTGGGTTATTTTTCTTATGATCTGTTCGCAACATGGCATTGCATTAAGGGCAGCTGAAGTCTTGAGTCTTCTGTCCCGAGTTGGTCGATGTGAAAGACCGGAGGGCAAAGAGCAGCAGTTAGACGGGATCTAAGGGTACCTGTGATAGTGGGAGCTGGAGGGAGCTGTTAGAAACCATAGAGAAACCTCATCAGGCTGAGAGAACAGGGACTGAGGGTCAGTTTGGACAAACTCAGAGCAATGCACGTTAAACTAAAACATGCAGGAGCCTATAGACCTCGCAGGGCTTTGAAGCAGCTGGGACAAGTCAAGGCAAGAAGCTGGGTGTTACTGGAGATGGATTAATGCGGACTTTCACTCACGTCTGCAGCTGCAGGGTGGGAACAGCTGCCTACGACGTGAGTGAGGAATCGGGTGGTGAATAATAACGGTGAGGATGAAAATGCTTTGTATAACTGAGTGGTCCAACTACTGAGGGCTGTGCAGTCTGGGTCAGCTGCTTCCTACAGAAAGCGTTGCAGAAGCCTAAGAGGTGCGACGGGATAGCAGAAAAAATAACAAGAAGTGATCAGGCATGTGGGAAAAGTCTCGTAGGAAGAAAGGCTGGGAAGATGGGAGATGAAAAACTTACAAGGGAGATAGAAGGGGAAGCAACTTAATTCTGTAAAGGAATAAGTGATGTTGATGGTTTGTAGAGAAGTCTTTTTCTCACAGACTCGCAAGAACCAAGTGGAATTAAAAGGTGAGAAACTAAAACCTTGTTGGAAGAAATATTTTCATATGACACGCTAAGAAATTTACTGCTATGGGCAAGAACTTGTGAATACTCTGAAGGGACTTGAGATTTATGTATGTAACAAGCCCACGGTTGTTCTCACAATTCTGGAAAATCTTGGAAGAAAATCTCAGGCTTTTGGGTATAAGCCAGTCTTTGACCAGAGATCAGCGTGAGATCTCATGGGTTGGACAGGTTGCTTTATGTACGCTGGCTGCAAGGCTTTTACACCTGTTTTGGAAAAACCCTGTGCTGGCTGCAGTCAGTGGTAGGAAGCGTGGCCCTCCGGCCTGGTTTCGTAAGGCATTGTCTATGTTTCTGTGAAACTAGGTGCGCTTTACAAATATTGTGATTACAAGAACCTGGATTTCTTTAATTAAAACAGGAAGCTAAAGTTCTTTATGCTCAAACCCGTTATTATTAAAGAATATCCCCCAATGACTTTGTCAGCGTTACTTCCCACGTTTGAGAAAAGTCCACTTCAATAAGCACTCTGGTGCTGGTAGCTGGCTATCGAATACTTCAGAATTGCATAATTAATGATGTAATTTATTGCTTCCGAACAGGAAAGGTCAGGAAGCCGAGAGATTTTCCTTATTGGAAATGAAACCTTTGGCTGTGCATGTGTGTGTATGTGCGTGTGTTGAAGCAGGATTGAGTTGTCATGGTGTTGCTTTCTCCTAGGGTCTCTTAGGAGGTCACAATTGCATGCATGTATTTCCTGTTAAGTAAAATGCGATACGAGAGAGAGAGGTGTTTGGATGTTCTGTACTTCACTTTCCTCTAGAAAGCTGTACCTCATTCCTTTTTACTAAGTAAAGAGGCGCTTGTTTTAGAAAAAACTAAAAATCAAGTGCTTTCAATATTATACTCACAGTGTACAGGATATAGGAGTTACATTTATGGCGTATGTTCTGTTTAACAGCTGGATGAAATAAATTGTTTCATGTGAAATATTGGAGGACTCTGCATTCTCAAATCAAGGCCAGAAGCAGCTCAATGACTGAAGAATTGTCAACATCTTGTGCAATTCCACTAAGTGCTTCTTTTCATTGATCTGCAACTTTATTGTTGACAATTAAATCCATTTCAACGCAGAAGATAAACATTTTTAACAGGAGGTAGCAAAATCTTTTGTCCTGAATGATTTTCTTCTCTGTTTTATAATTAAGTAAAAAGTGTGTCACAAGTCTTGCTATTCAGTTGTACTAAATACCTGCTTACTGTGGAATAATTGGTATCAGCAGATGACAGAGCTGCTAGTAACCATGCTTTCAAATGCATGTTTTTAATTTGCATAATCAAATACTTTGTTAGTGTCCTTGGAAATTAGGATGAAAGATGACTGTGTGCTAAAAATGAAAAATTGTTTTTAGCAAATTATGTGTATCCAGTACAACAGATGAATTGCTCTGGGGCCTTTATGATACGTGTTGGCTGGTGTCCCCAACAACCTTCTCCATCCTTTGCAGTAATAGTTTCTGTCATCTGCCTTTATTTATCCAAATGTTTCATTGACCAATGTCTAATCAATCTGAAATGTACAATCAGGTCTTAAATCTGATTAATTATTTCAAGCCTTGTAAAATGCTTGTTGAAGTATACCTCCCGGGGCTGGTGGTCGGTGGGGTATACGTTTTCTGCGTTCCATTGACTTCAGAGAAGTTCTGATGGTTTGTATTGGTTGTGACAGTTTGCACCAACTGCCCACTTATCCATGTGAAAACTGAAGAAAATGGTTTTTATATTTTTTGAAAGATCTAGTTTTTTATCTTGCATTAAGAAGTTTGCAGAAAGTTTTAGTTAGGCAGAGGCAATATTGTCAAGAGAAGAGTTTAACTTAGCAAAGTAGTAAAAGAAGATGAATGCTATTTTTTAATTAAAAAATGCTATGAAGTATTTCCTTGCTAGGCTGAATGCTCAATCCCAAAGCTAATGCTGCGAAACACTGAAAAGAACTATAATTTTCCTACTTGTGCAATAAGGACTTTGAGCTTAGTCCAAAACCCTCTCAAGAGAATGGAAAATTCAGTGTTGATTCTGAACTGCTCTCTTAAGATGCCTGAATACTCCCAGGCCAGACATAGAGAGGCTGAATCCCAGTGTGGACAGGAGGAGGAGTGACAAGGTACGATATAGTCTAGTTTCCAAACAAAACTCAGTTGTTCCAGAGCAGGACATGGAAAAGTTGGATGATTTTGCATTTAGAAAAAAAAGTTTGGCCACTGTAAGTTGGCAGCATCATGCAGGACGTTGTCTAAGGAGATTTCATTCCCCAAGTACCGTCAGGTCAGAGATGCCCAGTTCACGTGTCCTTGGCTGCCACTCGGGACCTGGCCAGGTTGGTGGTGGCCCGGCTGTCATCATGAAATGCCCTGTGCTGGCACTTAGCATCTCCTGTGGTCTTTGGTGCAACCAAACACATTGAATCTATCTGCAAACACCACTTGACCAGGCAAAATTAGAGGGTTCGTTATTGGTGAATCTCTGGGAATTGCAAATTTGGTGAATCTCAACAGGGCCTTTTTGTCAGCAGGAGAATAGCTGGGCTTCGTCTTGTGGCTGTGGTGTTCTCAACTGGCCACCTCTGGCAATCCTCTAGCTCTTTTGGATCACCCAAATGGTTCAAAGGAGCCAGAACACAGAGTTTAGGTCAAATTCTATTGGTTTGCACGTTAGGAGGAGAGGCAACGGCATTTCAGCTGAACATTGCATATAACCTGTGTTCATTATAAAAATCCATGTCTTTTAATGCATGCCCTGTGTATTTTTCTGTTAACGATGTATATACGTATATCAGATACGGGTATAAATATCAATGCATATGTATTACACATAACATACATGTATACAAACACATGGGAGTGCATGTGTATATGTGTATGTTCATAGAATGTGTATAAAATATAATGTAAACTCACAGTTACAGAGTCTCTCTAGTTCACATGCAGTCATTTGGTTTACTTACAGGTCTTCCCAGTGTGGCCTTGTCTGCTCCTCTGGTGTTATTGAGCCAACCGAGTAATAATCACGTAGACACAGCAAACCGCTAACTGCGCTTGGGTTGTTGAGAGCCCTGCATCTTGAGAGCGCCCCAGATTGTCTGTGTTAAGTGAAAAATAGAGGAATTTGAGATTTAAGACACCTCAAAGGGCAAAGACAGGAAAGGAAGATAATGGAAGTTGCATGTCCTGTCTGTGTGGGACAAGCTTAGCCAATGTTTCTCCTCAGTCCTCAGAGAGCATCGAATTATGGCTTTATTCATTTTTCGGTAAAAAGACTGACTGCTGCTGGATGCAATATCAACCCAGTGGAAAAAGGGAAGCCTGTGTCAGCACAGAAGTTACATCACAGTTACTGAATACCGATGCAGTAATTTCACTTTATCCAAAATAGGGTACGGAGACTGCTATCAAATAAAGTTAGCTTGCTTGCTTCTTTAGCTGTTGGACGGAGATGAATTCCTATGATGGACAAACACAGAAAGTTGTGTGGTTGGGTTGTCTGTGTCATAGTGACAGGGAGGATTTTTTTCCCTTAGTTTTTACACCGAGCTAGTCAGTCAACATTCCGAAAAAATGTGATGCACAAAGACGCACTGGTAGAAAAATACGTAATCTCGTACACATGACCTTGAAATACTGTTGGTGAAGACTTGAGCCCTCCTTACGAAACACAGAATTGGTAGCGTTCATCACTAATGTGGGATTTCAACTCCCTAAATAGATACTGTGGGATGAAGAATTCTTTCTGATTTATATATCATAATTATGAGCCGTGCAGGGATGCACATACCAGGTGTAGTGGGGTTAGAGAGACTCCTGGCCATCTGATACCGTTTTGGGGTATAGCGTAGGTGCGGTGGTGTAAGACAGAGAGAGAGAGAAACTGTGCACACGTCCAGGATTTGACATTTGGAATAACATTATCTTACTAAATACAGCATCTTCTAAGCTGTGAACTAAGAGGAATGGTACTTAAGGGGCTGCGTGATGAAGATGTAAGCAGCAGCAAAAAATACCCCGGAGACATTAGGATTCGTAGCCCTTTTCTCCAGGGGAGGAGGAGCGACTGCATGAGGAACAAACTCCCCAGCAGAGAGTTGTGCTGAATAAATGTTACACACATGAGAGACACGGAAAATACCAAGTGAAAAGGTTTAATGAATGCACCGGGTGCAAGGTGTTCCCCGTAGATTTGGAAGTATCACCTCTGCAGGATTTTCAGACCACCTACTGTATTCATCTTGTAGGGAATTGCTAATGACAAGGCTAAGCCCTCAAAGCCCTAATTATTATGCATTTCTGTCAAAAAAAAAAAAAATTCTGGTAACTCTTAGGCCTGTAAGGAACATAGATCCACCTATTCCTGAACAAACTGTTGCTCATTTCTTTCCTCCTTGGGGACCTGCCTAAACACATGTGGTGATCACACTCTGTCTAACTTTTAATAATGTTTGATCAAACAGGATTGATCCAAAGAATTAATGCAAATGGAGTTTCCTTTATTTAGAACCTGCAATTTAATTGCAGTGAGATAGACCTTGGGCATACAGCAGAGTAATTATTTTTATTCCTCTGGAGTCCTACTTTTGCCCCCATAGTCCTCTGATCCAAATTTGTGGAGGAGCCTCTGTGCCTGCTACAGATTGCATACTCCAGAAGTGATTAAAGTACCTCCTCATCAAATAAGTCTGTTTACTTTCCAAACACCAC
>NW_009628534.1:47105-49272 GCF_000690535.1 Cariama cristata
CCTCTTTCTTCTTCTCTTCTTTACCTCCCTTTTGCCCCCAAAAGGTTTTCCCCCCCATCTCCTGTCCACAAACTATTAAAACAATCTGAACTCCGCTATACCAGGCTGCTCACCATTGCACAAGGCCTGTAACACACTTAGTACCAGGGGGCCCACATGTCATTTTTTTGATCTCTGCATGAAATAAAACCCAAATGATGATATGTTTTTGACGCATTTCTGCCAGGCTGTCTCTGGCAGCTCTAGTGATGTGAAGGTTGGCAAACACGCGTGTGCCCGGGCTATGGACCAGCAGAGTACACTCCCCATCATCTTTATTTCCGTTCCTTCACTTCAGGGTTTGAACAATGTAGCTGTCAACAGTTTTCTCTGAATGTATATTATTTTATTATGCATTTATTCATTTTACCCCTTTAAAATTGGCAGAAGAAGGAGCAAAGTTTTCCTGTTTTAAGATTATTCAGAACACTGGATACTTTTAAAATTATAAGCTTCTCCCAAGCCCCTTCAAATCTTGCATGTTTCCCTTACGCTTCGTTTCCGTAATCGCCAAAGGTGTAAGTCCAACTGTTCAGAGTTGCTGTGCGGTGTTGCCCTAAACTGTGCTCCTAATTCCCCCTGCCTGGCTGCTGGCATTGCCTTTTCCAGTCTTGGATCAGCAATGTTCCCCCAGATTTGTTCAAAGGGGTGCCATGCATCAGACATTCCTTGGCAGAAGGTTTGGGGAGTGATTCCAATGGGAAATTGCTGTAGAGCCCCAGTGAGCAAAACTCCGCTGTAGCAAATGTTAAAATGATGATAATACTCATTATTATCAGAGAGCTAGAAAACAAAACCAAGTCATTCCATGACCAGCCAAACTAAAAAAGCCTGGGTTCCTACTAATATGTGTTTTAAGGTTTAAACCTCGTGTAATAGGGCACATTGCATTTGTTCACTCAGTGGGTCAGTAAGGGAGTGATGACAGCGTAACAATAATAGAAAGTAGTAGTAATAAACTTTCTTCTCTACTAGGTGGTTTATTTTGAGGAGAGTTATCGGAGAAAGAAGATGAGAGGCAGATGCACACACTCACATGCAGAGTGTGTTGTCCAGCTCTCATGTCTTTAAAGAAAACATATTCAGGATTAATGACGTTGCCTTCTTGACTTCTTTGGCCATTCTTCTGAAAAGTAATGTCCAAAATGAATGTCACCAAAAGAAAAACGGGAGCAAAAATATGTTATTTCCCTTACCCTTTTTGTTCTGTTCGTTTGTCAGCCCAGGCAATAGAGCTGTTATAGTAAACTTATAACAGTACTTAGGGATAAAGGGATGCGCCTAGAAAACAAGCAGTTCTACAAGCAGAAAAGGCAGCGGAGCCTGGTTTCCTGCGGAGCTCTCCCCTTCGCACTGCGGCAATTTATGATCTACGTGATTCAGTAGATCATTTCAGTGGTTTTTCTGTGATCGTTTAGGGATTGGTTTGGCCAAATACACACGCAGAAGATATTACCTACACTCACAAATTTATCAGCATGGGAAAGTTGGGAAATGAATCCCTAGGAAACAAGACCCAGGAACCAAGTACAGAGGGCCTGATGTGTATTGTGGTACAGAGACAGGACGAAGCAAAGCACAACCCTGCGTGGTGTTTTCCCTAAGGCAGAGGTGGGGATTTTTGGGGAGGTCTGACTCCAGATTGAACCACTGCACTCAGCTCAACTTTTGCGTCCTTGCTTTTTTATACGTTATTGAGGACAACCAGAAACTTTCTCCTTATGATAAAATAGGAGAAGTATGAGGAGAAGGGTTAGGGATGCTGCTGGAAATTACTTTGGATTTGATTCGGTTTCATGTCAGCACGGTCCTTGATGAAAAGAAAATGTAACTGCCCGGAGTGCGACTCCGGCACAGCACTTAGTTTGGTTTTGCCCATTTTGTCGCACACTTAACTGTTCTATCTCTTTCTTTTGTTGTTGCAGATAAAGAGTTAGGAGTCAGTACGCTAGCTGAAAATGACGACCCTGGTGCTAGGGGCCCAGCTGTCCCGAAAATATCAGGATTAGAAAGGAGCCAAGAGAAGAGCCAGGACAGCAGTAAAGACCCAATACTTGAGCCTGTGGTGCCTAAAGACCCTTGTCCTCAGGTGACACAGCCTTTGGCCCAGCCCCAGTTGGAGCCGCAG
>NW_009628535.1:0-6766 GCF_000690535.1 Cariama cristata
GGTTCTCCAGTGCCGATAACCCATTCGCTTTCCAATATGCCCTGGTTTGGAGAGGAGCAACTCGGCCACCCTCCTCTATTTTGATAATTTCTCAAAACCAAACCCAAGCACGAGCTAGCAGTGCTAACCCGTCGTTACCACATCCAAGTCACTTCTGCAGCCAGCTCTGGAAAACCACCACCGAAGCAGCAAGAAGAAGCTGCAAAACCTGCCCCAAAGCCCAACGCCCAGCCGGGCACCCCGGTGCTGAGCCCCACGCTGCCGCCGCTCGCTCCTCTCCAGCGTGAGCCCCCCTGGCAAACGCCAGCTCTGGGCATCCACACCAGCCCCTTCCGTGGCACTGCACCTCCCACGCCCGCTTGGTTTGTGCATCTCTCCGCTCCTTATCTGATGCTTCTCCATTCCCATGTTGATTCAGATCCTGCCCTCTTGACCCTCTTTTATCCTCCCCGCCCTGTGTTTTGGTAGCACGATGTAAAAGTGATGATACCCACTGAAATGTGTCCAGGCACATCAACAGGAAAAGAAGAATTAATGGGGCTGGGGTTTTAGTCCACTTTGGGTGAACCATAAAGAAAAATTATGCTAACCAGTAGTACTGTTACCGTCTGTTACTGCAGAAAGTACACGCTTCATCACCTATGTCATACGTTTAATCTTACACTTCCAAAGTCTGCAAACACCACAGACTCCCCAAGAAGGTATGTGAACCAGAAAATGAAACCAACAGCACCAATTTCCCAGACTCAAGAAGTTCCAAGCTTTCCATGCTGTTAATAGCCTGAGGTTTTCATCCAAGGAAAGGCATCACTTTAAAACATGAGAACTGCTTAAGTAGTCCCAAGAACACACCTTTAAAATAGAAGTATGGTATTTTAAGGTACGTACAGTGGTTTTCCTCCCCTTTCACAGACAGCAGTGCTCAGCTCTTTCATTTCTTGCCCTCCTAGCGATGTCAGAAACCAACATAGCACAACAGCACAGAGAGGAACAGGCTTTGCATCTCTCTGCAATTGCAATATGGAAATGCAAATGCCTCCCCACGGGATACACCGTCCGGAAAGCCACCGGTGCACGTCTCCCCGGCAGCCCCACTGCCTGAATGCCGTTACCTGTTCCCGATGCCTTAGAGGAAAACAGGAACGAACGTGGACCCGCACATGCTGGCTGACCCGCACCCGTGGCACTGATTTTCAAAAGAAAGTGGCTTTATTTTTCTCTTCTCAAGTGGTCTTACACAGGTCACATCCGCAATCCATTTCAAGCAGGTAGAAATGTAGCTGTCAATAATTAATCTAAGTTACCGAGCGAGAAAAAAGCCAATTCGTCGAAAACTGTCGATGACTCCCTTGCTGGAGGAGCAGAACCTAGATTAGCCCTTTAGGAAGGCTGTTAAACATTGTAACTCCCCGGTACACTCTCATTGTGAGGTTGTAGAATGGGTTTAAAGGGAGAAAAAAAACAAACTAAGCAAGACAAACTAAAAATCAATGTTGTAAAAAAGATTAAAAAAAAAGTGAGAGGGTCCATCTGAGGAAGGACCAAACACATTTTTTGATGTTCACAATCTCCTCCCTTGCAAACCCTGTAAGATTCAGTGTCAGACCCCACTGCTTGGAGTTTGGTGGCACTCTCTGAACTAGGTCACATTGGGATCAGTGTGGCACTGTGATGGGGACTTTGTTTTTGAGGTCAACCGGAGGCAAGAAGTAAACCACTAGAAAATAAAAAACACTACTGTTTGATGGATTGTGAGCAGTGAGCGTCATGATGACGTCTGCCGGTCTCACGAAGCTGGTGAAGAAGCTCAAAGCTCTTCAGCAGAAGACTTCGAGGCAGTTTGGTTTAGTCCCAGTTCCCTGGGTCACTCTGCATTTCCTAAGCAAAGACGATGTTAGCATCCTAATAAAGGTTTAGCAAATCAACAGGCCTACAGGAGAGCCTCAAGAAGTGAGAAATAAAATATCCGGGCTATAAGTAGGAGTTCATTTTCATCAAAACCAGCTGGTTAATATTGCACCCATGTGCACCTAAGGCACTGGGAGGGGGAGAAGAGATGGAAAATTACACCAACTAAAGAATAACAAGAATATCCAGAGCTCTAATAGTAAATATTTAAAGCAAGAAGGTATGTAAACAACTCACCCCACAGCACATAACCCAAGTGCCTGCTAGTAGAGGAGGAGCAAGCTTTCCTCCGGGGAGATAAGCCCGTTCTTCTCTCCTGGAGACTTTCTTGCATCTTTATCTGATTTAGCGACAGTCAGAGACATGGCTTTACAAAAGCGTAAGACCAAAAAAAAAATCATTCACTTGTCCAGTCTGCACATAACAACTAAACCCCATTTCATCTGGTTTTCTACCTGCACGCCATTTCAGCTGGTTTTACACCTGCATCCTGAACCCAAAAGTCTGGCTTTCGCTAACCACTTCTTCTAGAAAGGCAGGCAACCCTGGGAAGCTGAGCACCCATCCCAGAGAGATGGAGAATCCACCACCTCCCCTGCAATTTGTTTCTGGGGCTCCCCATCAGCGCAGCACGAGCCGGTGTCGTACCGCGTGTCCCAGCGCAGTTTGGGCACGGGTCCTGCTTTGCCCTTGCCTGGTAGATCGGGGAGATTAGGGACCCTGAGCCTTCTCCTGGTGGAAGATCTCCCACACTGATCACATCACCTATCCCTTTGATAAACTAATCAGGTTCTGCTCCTTCTGTCCTTTGTGTCAGGTATTTTCTTCAGTCCCTTAGCTGCTTAGCTGGCTTTCCTGCTCCTTTCTCCCAACATTTCACAAGTGTGTGTCATTGGATTTCTATTTTTATTGTAATAAAGAGAGAAAACTCACTTTTCAAAAGAAGGAGAGCAGATCACATCGCGCCTGTTGCTTGCTGCTCTCCTTGCTTACAACAAGTGTGGGTCACTGGATTTCTATTTTTATTGTAATAGAGAGAGAACTCACTTTTCAAAAGAAGGAGAGCAGATCACATCGCTCCTGTTGCTTGCTGCTCTCCTTGCTTACACAACCAAGGGTCTCACTAACTGTTTTTACTGTATCAGAGGACTCACCTCAAGCTCCTGGGCAGCTGAGACCTTCGGGATGCTTTACACAGCAACTGCTGTCCAAGACACAATCCCTGTTCTGCAAACCCCTGGCTGCACGAGGGTTTTAAGCAAACGACTTTCCTTGCTGTATTACATTACAGTGGAAATATTTCACGTTTCCTTACTGACCCAGGCCACCGAGGGCACTGACTGCCCAGCCCTTTTTCCTTCACCGTCACTCTGCTCTTCAGATGAGCAAGAAACTTCCTGCAAAGTTGTTTTGTTGGCCTAGAAGTGATTTCCTGCCCCCAAAAAGGCAGTCTCTAAAATCTGCTGATCACTTAGTTATAGCTACCAAGCTAAAACAAGCTTGATGCCATGATAGCGGGCAGATGCAAGAAACCTTGACTCTTGTCCCCTGGGTGCCTTATCCTGGGGCTCTCCTGCCCTCCGGGCAGTGATGTACCTCAAGGGCTTCTCCAGATCACAGCACAACCTCCTCCAGCGCTGGGCATTGACCCTGCCCTGACATAGGCTTGGGGGGAGCACGATGCAAAGCAGACCTAGAAAGTCACTTCAAGGAGAAAAAAAAAAAAACATAAGAGAGAAAAAACCCCAAGGAGATGGTAGGTACCAGCGTTAGAAGATCCCTTATCAAGACAGGCTAAGGCAGAAAAGGGACTTTCCTATTCACACACATTTTAAACAGCACCGTACAGTTTCCTTGCAAGCTGCTAAGAATGCAGTTTTTCAGGCAGATTTTCTTCCTCCCACAAGTCAAGGTTTTGCTGAACCCGAGCAGCTCTTATCGGTCTCACGATCTGCTGCAGTCATGAGCGTCAGGCTCAGTTAGACTGGGTGGCATGAGTCATTGCGGCTACCTGAATCTTAAATAATCTCCTACACAAAAGCAGGTAATTAATCCACAGCATCTTCCCTTTCCTCCTCCTATTTTAATTAGAAAACAAAACTCTTTATTGATTCTGGCCTCTTGTATAAAATGCTTTGAGAATTACTGACCCAAAGTACTATGAAGGAGCAGCTAAATATTATTATGAATGACCTAATGTTTCTATTGAGAATCCAAATATCTTTTCTTGCTGCTGATCACAGATGAAACATCCTTCCCAGCCTTTCCGGGTAGGTGCAGTGCATGGGTGGAGGCTCTTGCATCATGCAACACCAACCCCCGACATCCGCAGCGGTCCAGCATCCTCACGGCATCGCTTCAAGCCGAAGCACGGAGCAGCACTGGCTGCATCACCCACTTGGCCGTTGTCGGATGGGCAGCACCAATGCAGGGTAACAGGTAGAAACAGACGTGTGATAACACAGATAAGGCACATTTTGAAGGCAAAGGAATGGCGAGTCACATCTCTTCTTTCTAGACCAAAAAAAAAAAAGGCTGTGGCAATTACCTTCCCTTCCGCTCCTCTGCTCCTTGCACCTTCTGAGTCCTTGTGCTTCTGCCCAAAAAACTTTTCTGCTTCCAAAGCCACCAGTGAGAGGTGCAATGATCTCCATATTTCAGGTGGGGAAACTGAGGCACATAACAGCCATCACTCAGAAACCAGGAGCTGGCAAGTAATAAGACCAGATCTGGCTGCGGTGGTGAGCAGTGCCGAATCCGGTCCCCAGCTCCTTGGGAAGTGCCAGTGTTACTGGCCGGGGATGGGGACTCTGGAAGGAAAATCAGAGATGCAGTTCCCATCACCTCCGCCCATGCTTTCATGTAGATGACGGCATTAATCCAGCCCTGCTGATTACGCAGGAATTGTCACAAAAAAAAGGCTCTTTCCCAAGACTTCAGGCTTTTCCTGCTTCCAGGGGAGTAGGAAATAGAGCGAGGATGGCCCCGCTTCAGTAACAGCCACGTTTCCCTTCCTTTGCAAGGAAACTAAGATCATGGGAAAAGTTCAAAAAATTCAAAATAGGTTTGCCAATTTGAGATTTCTAGATAATTAACTGATTTTCTTGATAAAGGAAATGTGGCCAGATCTCATCCCTTAGTGCCATAGAGCTACGCAGCCCCTGTTACAAACGCAGAGCCAGAGTACTGCACAGAAAGGGTCGGATAACTTTGAAGACTGGATAACAGAAATAGGATGAAATCTGGAAGAATGACGGAAGGTCAGTTATGGTATAAACAGGGCAATAACAGCTGGAAAGGAGAAGATGATTTTAACAGCTCGTGATGATGGGAGATACAAAGGGACTGCTGGGAAATCAAGGGGGCAAACCCAAACAGGTTTCAAGGTGGGGCACGGCTGCTTATAGGAAATACAATGCAACCTGGAGGAGGAGACAGTCCTTGAGCCCGCAGCTTCTCAGATATTCACTGCACAAACAGGGGAAACAGCAAACTTGGTGTTCGGGGACAAATCTGGAGCTGAGAGGCCCCATCGGAGCTGGGCGGGTGGAGGAACAACCACAGACACAAGGTCCCTGCAGTCTCTTCTCCTCGACCTCCAGCAAGGAGACAGCTGTGAAGAAGATCAAGGCTTAACTTCATCTTAGGTTTAACTTTGTTAAGTCAGTGTGCGGAGTAGGTACTGGTTGCTCTCAAACAGGACAAGGGAATGCATCGCATGTGCTTACACTGAGCAGGGCAAGCGGACCAACATCCATCCTCTCACCCTGCTAATCTGTAAACAGAGCCGAGTCTTTCCTGCGCCCCATGTGTGCAAATTCTTGATGGTCCCCAACACCTCCATGGGGACCGATGAAGTCACCCTGGGTTCACACCAGCGCTAAGGCAGGATTCAAACCAGGCACCCGGTCCCACTGCCTGCCAGCAGGAAGGATGCTGCGGGTCAGCACCCACCATGCTCAGATCCAGCAGCACATGGCTGGGATGGGAGGGCACAGCTCTGCCCCCCACGAACACCCTCCTATGCCCTCCAACCCTCGTTAGCTCCAACAAGCAATTTGCCCATTTACCCAGTGATCTATAAGCACGGGATGAGCTTGCTGCGGGCCCCGCTGACCTCATGCCAGTGCCGAAGCCCACCTTGAAGCATTTCACACCGAGCCGGCGATTCCGGCTATTGTGTGTGCCAACAGCCTGGAAAGGGAAACGCTGTCCCAAGCCCGGGCCAGGAGCATCGCCCCAGCCCCAGCCAAGCACAGACACAGCTGCCCCGGTACTCCCGGGAGGGCAGGGGGGCCGGGGGGGTCCCCATCGCACCGGCGGAGAGGGCTGGCAGCCCCCATGCCTGGGAAGAGAAGGGAAGGACAACTCCCTGGTGTTGATTCAACGGCGGGGGACGCTTGCAGGGGAAGGAAATGGAAAGAGGATCAGGAACTGCATCTGCCTGAACCTCAGGCAGTCCAAACAAACTCAGTCTTATGCCCTTGCTCTTCTCATTTAATTTCAGGTCAGACTTTCCTAAGAAACTGAGAGGTACGGTTCAGGATCCAAGCAGAAAACTGACTTAATTACTTTAATTATTTTTTAAAATATGAATTATTAATTATTACATTTTAATATTAAGACCAAACAGGCACAAAACCCAGTGTTGCGTGACAACACAGATGTTTTAATAGAAACGAGAGGCTTCAGAAACCTTGCTCATCCTCTAATGAGTTTAACACACACATGGCACAGCACTTTTCCATTGCAAAGCCTTCCCGTGCGGCCGAGGGTGCATCTGACTCCAGAAGAAACTGCAGTGCCTGGACCTCGAGGTAGGGAAGACGTCCCCCCCATTTCTACCACGTGCATGCTT
>NW_009628535.1:6801-15584 GCF_000690535.1 Cariama cristata
GAGGGTGACCCAGAACATTGAACCCCTCGGAAAGACCGTTTCCATCGCTGCAAACTTCCCAGCAGTCCCTAATTAGGGAGAATTTACAGGAATAAATAAACTGGCAGTGCTACATGCATGCACTCCTCTTCCAGATGTGCATGTCTCATTTTCACGTGGTGTCCAAGGCAGGGCTGGAAACTCCATCCCCACGCAGCAAGGGGAGGAGGCAGGCACAGCGTGGGCTCCCCATGCCGAGCCCACCCCCACGGGTGCAAATCCCACTCCATCCCACCGCCCCACACACATCCCAGCTGCCGTGGGCACTGCCCTTCACCCCACCGGTGCTCGCCATCCCCCTACCATCACACAGGGCCACCGGACCCCCATGGGACCCTCCCGTCCCCACTGCAGAGCGGGGCATGAGCTGGGAAAGCGGCTTTTACAGCCACTGCCTCTGCTGCTCTCTCGGCCGCCTGCTCACGACCTTTTCAACCCCAAACTTTCCAGTCATAAATATACCAGCTCATGGCAGGAAACTTGCTTTTCTTATATTTCTCCCCTGCTTCTCAAAGAGCCGTTTCCAGCAGCTCGCGCTCCCTGCGCCAGCCCCCGGTTGTTTCTCCCGGCTCCTCTGAGATATTTCAGGCACGCAACAAAATCTGCCGCAGCACAAAGACCCTAAAATTCCCTGTAAAGGCTCAGGAAGCACCACGAGCTGCAGGTCGGGCCTCTGGAGCTGCTGTACCTCCCGATCTCCCTGCTTACCATCAAAGCTTTTATTATTATTATTCCTTTTTGACATAAACCAGTTTGATAAGAACAATTCCCAGACCAAGCCGCAGCCCCACACCCACTTGACTTCCTCCAGGCAGCACGGCCACAACGCAGGAGCTCGCTGCACGGTGGGAGCAGGACACAAGGGCAGGGGGAAAGGAAGAATGAACACAATTTTCCTTTCCTTTTAAAGGCTTTGGCAAATGCCAGCGAAACCACCAGCAGGGATGCTGAGATGTGGCGGTCAGCATCCATGCGGCACTGAGCACCTCCAGCAGCTTCCCCTTTGCTCCAGCTCCACCACGCAGGGATGGGAAGGGTGCACAAGCGGACAGGCATCGCTGCCAAAATCCATGGGCTACACACTCCCATCTCCATGCAGATGGGAATTTGGCTGCCCCTGGCATCGTCCTGCGATGGTCTGGCCAGGGGAACCATGCCCTCAGCTCCATCACCTGCACCACGGCTGCCCGGGAGAGCTGGGCAGGTCCAGCACAGGCACACACACATAAAATTAGGCAGGATTGATGCCGTTAACAAACTCCTCGGCTCAGAGAGTGCAAATGGGTCAGAGATGGGTCAGCCTGGACCCAAGGAGGGACCCAGCTGCCTTCAGCGAGGGCAGGGTCTGCTTTGGCTTTTACGTCTCATTAAATTGTCCTCTCGAAAAGTTTATTACATCTCTTTCAGACTTAAACAAAAGACACAACCGAGGTAATCCCCTGCTAACCAGATCCCAGTATAATCAGGCGGGCTCCAGAGTCCCAGCTAGCCAAGCTGTGCTGAGCAGCACTAGAGCAGCGACCCCGAGGTGGGCGTTCAAGGGGTCTACCCCAAATACCAGGCGCAGCCTGGGTGCTGAGACTCCAGTCGCCTTTCCTACTGGAAAAACCGGGCAGGGCAAAGGGGACCACAAAGCCCCCTCTGAGCAGGTCTCCCATCAGCACACCAGCCTTTGCTCCCCTCCCATCATCTCTCAGGTACCCGGCGCTGCTAATGCAGACTCAGCCTTTTCTACAGATGCAGAACTTGCACAGTTGATTTAAAAATCTGGGTTAAAAAAAAAAACAACAAACACAACAAACCAACCCTGATTCAACATGCAAGCTTTTAGGGGAATTTCCTTCCACTTCCTCTCCCTTTCACGTGCTCAGCCACTTCTGCCGGCCCCAGCTCTCGCCCGTGCACAGCCCCGTGCCTGCGGGCTCCCCGCTGCAGGGCACTTGTTTCTGCTGAGATTAAATCGTTACTGCAGGAGGGACCTGACGCTGTCACCACCAACCTCAGGCTCACTCCGTCTGCTAGAAGAGACTGTCAACACCAAGTCTCATCTGGAGCAGGACAACACTTGGGCTTCCCCCCATCCATGCCTGTCCCAGCACAGCTTTCCAAGAGCCATCACTCGGCATGAGCCACAGCCAGCACGGGCAGCTGGGGGATGCTGGGGTTTTCAGTGTCCGGAAACGAAAGAGAATCCCCCCCTCAAAAAAAAAAAAAATTTAAAAAAATTAATTAGCTGGGAGATGTGCTGCAAGTGGGCCAAAAGCAGGGGCCATCCAGTGTTTGCCCTAAATGGGAAAGGGGCCCGCGAGCACGCCGGGGGCAGAGCACCAGCCACGGAGAGAGACGGCACCAAGCCAGGCAGGAGAGGAGGAGATTTCCAGCAGACAGCATGAGGGGGAGAGAAACTCCCCGCTGGCAATTCTCCCACCAAACGGGACAGTAAAAGCCTGGAGATGGGCTGAGTTTGGGGGTCCTGGAATAGGGGGAAACTCAGACACTTGAGCAGCATCTGCGTTGCCATCAACTGCGGGACACAGCCCTTCCCTGCGCGGTTGTACAAAGCATCTTGCTGCAGGCTGTTGGGCAATTAGCTCTGCTGCTTTGGTTTCTAAATGCGGATTGCAGAGTCCCAAGGTCCTGAACGAGCAGAGCTGGGTCTGCTCCCTGGCAGTGACAGACAGGGCTGAGTTATCGCCACTCGCCCGCAGCCCGTGCTCTGTTTGCACCCACAACCCCTGCAGCCAAGCCTGGCAGGGAAAGGGGAACAGGGCAAATTCCTCTTCTGATGAGACGTGGCCACTGCCATCGCTCTAAGCCGTGCCAGAACGAGAAGTTCATATGGTGCTCGCTTGCCATTTATTGCTTCTGCCACCCCCAGACTGCCGTCCGTCCGTCTCCGCTCGCCACCCCACCTGGCACACTCTCTGCAGAGCTCAGCCTCACCGTGCCGACTTTTTATTAATACTTCATCTTAATTTGCAGTGCTAGCGCCTATAATAACCACAGTAGGTCAGGGAGTGTTGGACTTGATGTTCCACCAACAGAATTCAACTGCCCTTGTTTAGGAGAAGTTAAAATAAGGTAGAAACAAAATCTGAAATGTTTTTCCTTATAAAGGAACGACAGGAGGAAAGCGCTGCGTGCATTAAGCATCAGCTTTTCTCGTTGAGCGGGGCCTGGCAGTGTCTGTAAGCTCAAGGGACGTTGTTATTCCCAGAGAAGTAATCACGGGCAGACCAACACAGCCATGTTTACGTTAACGCAAGGGAATAACCTGCCAGACCTGAGCTCTGTCTTTACATACCTTCCTTCTCCCTTCCACCTCCAGAACCCCCCCCTGCACCACAGTACCCCCAGTTTGGTTGGTTTAACAATGAGACGACATTCCTGAGAGTCGAATAAAACCGCCCCGTTGCCTTGATCCAGTGCCCGGGTCCCTGGGGAGAGTTCCCTTACAGAAACACGCGTTTGGACAGATCAGCAACACCCTCCGACAAGAAGGACCCTTAACCACGCCGCAGACGCCCGCCGGTGCCACCAGCTCGGGCCCTCCAGCCGCAGGTCTGCACATCCCCAGCCAGGGACATCTCATCTGCACCTCCAACTCCGCTTCTGTACGTGGTTTCCAAACAAGTCTTCTCCACAACGCTTGCTTGTAACTTGGGAGTGCGTTGCCTGCCAGCTGGAGGACGGACAGCTATTTCATATACTGCAGAGAAGGGCTAATGGCCCAGGGCAGCTCTGGGTGCTTGCTCAGAGCTGAGGATGGTGACCCGATGCAGAAGCAGAGCTGGGCTGTCCCTGTCCTCACCATCGCCAGCACAGCCCGGGCACGCAGCGAGGTTTGCAAGCGTGACGGCAGAGCCATGCTCTCGTGCCACTGTGGTGAGCCGGGCATCGTGGAAGCAGCTAGAGGCTGATTTGCACAAAAGCAGTCAATTACTCGGAGAAAGAGGTGCCCACTTGGTCGCTTGCCAGTCTGCAGACAGATTTAAGACACGTGGGAATTGAACCTCCGGTCCAGATTATCACTCTGGCCAAACCGGCCATCTCCTTTACTGGCCTCTGGGAGAGCCCCTGGCAGCACAATAAAAGGAGTATTTAGTAAAGCTACAGACTCGCTTGAAAAAACTTGAGGATGATGAGCCATTTTGCAGCCAAGCTTCATATAAACACATTGATAATGATGTTAACATCAGAGCTGGAGATGAATAGGGCTGCACGGCAACAGCAAGCCTCTCTGTCTGCCTCAAGAAAGCCCCTTTCTTGCAACGCACATGTTTAATCCATGATCTGGGTCTGCTGCCAGCCACATCCATGCCAAAATCTGCTCACCTCATCTGTCTTGTATATATCCACAGACTTAGGTGAGGTGGAGTGCAGGCACAGTTGCAGGGCTCGCTCACAAATTCTACCCTGTTCTGTGCTCTCCTGCTCTTTGGTGAAAGCCCCGTCCTGTCTTCATTAAACACCTTCATCAGAGTTTAATGTGCATACAGAGGCCAGCAGCATCGTGCAGCTACAGCACTCTCACGTCAGATGTGGCTAAAAGCTTCAGCGTTTCACAGCTTTGATGAGACTCATTTGAAACAAACTCTTGGACACCAAGACCCATTTCTCCACCCTATCCAGGGGACACGTCTGCACCCCGCTGTCTCTCAGGGCAGAGAGGCTGGGGGACATCCTAGCGCTGAAAGCCAACGTCACCTCTTGCTCACAGAGCCCCTCCTGCACCACGTCCCCTCTGCACCTCTCAGAGGGGCTGTCCCAGCTCTGCTCTGTGGACAAGGAACAGCCTCACCAACCATGCCAAGCTGCTCCTTAGCTGAGATGCGAACACATCAGCAAGAGTACCAGAGCATCCTCGGTCTGCTGAGGATAACATTAGGTTTGGGACACTTGGATTCACTTTTAGTCATGTCGGTGCAGTCCCAGAATAAATCCTGTGTGCTTCTCTCTAACGGATCTGTCTTGATTTGTTGTCACTTTGATTTGCATCCCTCAGCAGCTTTGCTGATTGCTTGAGAAAATGCAGGTTTGTGCAGCTCCTGGTCTCTGAGTTCAGTCAACCGTGCGTTGACTACAGTCAACTTCACAACTGCACACGAACACAGACACCAAACACTCGTCCTGGCAGCGAAGGAGACAACGTCAGCAGAAGTCAAACTCCTGGAAGTGCACTTGTGAAGACACTTCACTGAATTCAAAGAAACAACCCTTCCTCCTCAGTTATCGCTACCACCCTACATCATTTGCACATGCTGACCAGCTACAACCTGCCATGATTTTCATGGTCATTCCTGTGTAATAATGAACGTTTCATTAAAACTGTGAAGCAAGCACTCCACAGCATAATGAATATTCATGCTGCCTTCCACACTGATGAACTGGGATCCCAGCACAGCACAAGCTCTGCAAAGTCTTCCCTACCCGCTTGCAAGGCACAAAAGCGTGGGAGTTGAACAAGGATCAGTATTATCCACTAAACCACAGGATGAGCTTTGCAGGAACTGGCAGGCTGGATTACTTCCAGTCGCTACAGAAGGCAAATAGTCCAGCCCAGTTCTCGCATGCCAGATATGCTGAGCATCTGCAGACTTGAGAACGTGAAGACAGCCCATCCCCATCCTGAGAACCAGGCAGTCTCCCTCTACACACACCTAGCGACATGTGTTACTCAGAGGCAGAGCGGTACTATCAAACAATTCTCTTTATTTTCCTGAATTAGGCATTAAAAAAGTGTTTTTGACCACTGTGCTTTCCTTCCACATCTAGCAAACTTCTTGCTGACAGAGAGAAGAGCTGGCAAAACCCAAGGAAGGTTGACAAAGGAATAAAACAAAAATCAAAAATCAAACCCTCATCTTATAAGGAAACAGCCACAGCCTCTCCACACCGAGACACAGCCGGGGGTTTGCCTGGGAAGGTCTGACTGGAGTTTACAGTACGCAGCAGAAGGATGGTTAGTGGGGGATGAACTGGGCATCTTCCAAGGAGAAACATCCCAAACCAGACGCAGTTCGAGATATCCCACACTGTCTGGGGCTTCCTGAAAAGTTTCCCACCCCAAAGATGAGGACCTCTTTGCATCTCATTACCACTCCTGATCTTTTACATGATGACAACTCTATCTTTCAGCCACACCCAGAGAGAGACGGGATGCCTATCTTTTGTCTATCGCAAGGGCTCCCCCAGCCCACACCAGTCACCCAAGGATGAATTTCCAGCCCCAGCAATTAGACCTGTTAGGCATTTACAGGATGTACTTGGTTTACATTGCCCTTAAGTGCTTCTCCCAAGGGAGCTGCAGCACTGGAAGGCCCCGTAGGAGCAGCCATCACCCATCAAGCTTCCCAAAGTTCAATTTTGAGGACAACAAAATCTCTCAGCCTGGCAATGAAAGAGCCCCACAATGTGTTATCTGTGCTTTTGCTTCCTTTCCCCTCTGACCTTCACACCCAGAGCTGGGAGCTCCTTGCAGCCAAGCCTGCTCAGAGCGAGCACTTTCTCAGCTTGAGAGCCAAGAAAAGCCCCCATGGATTACAGCCTGTTGCGGCATTTGTTGTCAAAAAAGCACAGTATATCAGAAATCACTAGAAGGGCAAGGGGCTGTTATTTATGACCCAGATTTATCACTACTCTCCTTCCCCAGCGCCCCTGGAAATCTCAAAGTGTCCTGGCTTCAAGAGAAGCCCATGAAACGCAGCTCCTCAAAGCCCACGTCCTGCTTCTCCACTTTCCCGCTCCACCCAGCCCCAGAAGCTCCCAGAGGTGTGGCATCCTCCTTTGCCTGCCAGCACAGAGATAAACCTCAACTCCTACGCCTTCCTAGAGAGAAAAACCTGATTGTGGTACAGCGGGTCTGCAGGTCCCGCTCCTGCGGCATCCCGAACCGACGGAAAGTCGCATCTGCAAGAGGGGGATTAGGAAGGCACGAGGAGGTGAGAGACACAAGCAAGTCAAAACTCCCGAGGATGACCTTTTCTGGGCAGGGACCCCAGGCCCTGCTGGCTTCAGCCTCTTGCTGTGTCTGAATCGGCTCCCAACAACTTCTTCAGCAGCGGCAGGCGTTGGGCTGACCCGAAGCCGGAGCAGATACCCCGCAGCGGGATCCCAATGGCTTTGGCTCTGCCCAAGGTGGCTCACATCCCTCCCCAACGTCACGGGGCTGCCGAAGCTTCTGGTGCAGCTCTGCACGTTGCGAGGGACTGTCAGCAATTTGCAGATTGCATGTCCCGGCCCCATCTGTAAAACAGGGATGTTTATATAACCCTAGGAAAACGCCAAGCACAGCAGGATTGCGAGGGAATACGCTTTCAGCTGCTGGAGTCGGTGGAGCTCTGACAGTCCACGTCAGTCGAGAATCTGCCCTTAACTCTTAATACGAAAGGGGCAACTTCCTATTTAACAGAAAACAGTAAAGTCCTTGCAACATAAGATGTTCCTGTTCAGAACAGATACAGCTGATGAGCACGGTATTAAATCCAAACGGCCACTTCCAGCGCTTCCTGAGGGAGACCAGCTCCCCGCAGAGCAAATTCTGCATCTCTGCTGGAAAACACCAGGTTTATTGTTTGGTTGTGGTTTTTTTGGTTTTTTTTTTTTTGTTTTTTTGGTTTTTTTTCTTGTTTTTTTAAAGCAGTGTCTCTTCCAAGCCAGGAAAAGGACTGAAAACCAGCCTGGCTTTATTGTTTAAATCCATGCAATACAAATGAGAAGGCTATGAAGGGGATATTTTTTGATGGGTTGTTTTGGTGATGGATCTGATGGATCTGCTTAAAAAATATCTCATTTCTGAGCAGCAGTCTGCCTCAGAAAGCACCTTTACAGATATTGGCAGCCCTTGACATTAATTCACTTTCCTAAAGACAAGAAAAATACTTAAACCCTCCAAAAATCAACGAAAAGGCAAGTCAGGGACCTGGGAGCCAAGATCTAAAGCCATCGGAGGGAAACAGGTGCCAGTCACTGGGAGCCGAGGACCTCGGGCAGGCAGAGGTGCGAAGAGCAGAGGTGCCTGGGCATCGGATGGAGGTGATGCCTCCGAGCCTCACACACCAGCTTAGCCATCCTCGCACGTATTGCCACACTCACTGCTGACCTACATGGTTTAATGCAATTCCTATTTACTGTTTAAGCAGAGAAGGAAGCGTGCAAGACAGTTCAATTAACTCAAACGATTTCTCCCAGATGGCCAGAGGCAATCAGGGAAGGGTCCTGCTTCTGCCCGTCCTTCCCAGCAGTGTGTGACCGTGCGTCGGCTCCTGAAGGGATCCGGGTATCGTTGTGGCTGGGAGAAGCAGCAACCTGAATTTCAGCTCCAAACACAACGTGAACTTCTGTTAAAGTTCAGACAACTTCTGCCCCCTAAAGCTATCCTTGGTTTTACACCACCAGGCCCTCCAGATTTTAAGCCAGCAGTAGGGAAATTTGCCAGTAAAAGCTTACACTTCAGATACATTTGTATGTCAACAGCTAGCGCTTTTTATTTCATGGGAAAATCTGTCAGCAGAAACGTCCTGAGCGCGACCAAGGTGCCTTTGAACAGTCCGTCTGACACAGAACCGGATTTCCCATGATTTATGTCGCGCAATGCTCGCTGCGGCCGGGGCACGGAGGGGCTCCCACCAGAAACGGGGCACTGGCCGCCACCGAGACAACACGCAGAGGGAGTTTATCAAAGAAAAGGAATAAGTTGCTCAGTTTTGAGGGCTACTTAGTGCTGTGTGATGAACTCTTCCGCT
>NW_009628535.1:15615-19975 GCF_000690535.1 Cariama cristata
AAAATGGGGGCCATGCTGTCTGCCTGTTGTTTAGGTTCACAGAGGGATCTGCATCACTCTGTGGGTAACCAGCAGCAAAACAAACCTCCCCTTGCTATGCACCGGGTCTGGCAAATGAGTGAAGCTTGGGCAAGCAGGCAAGTCTGAGCTTTACCAGAGAGGAAGGGGGGTCCGCGTCTCTGCTAGCCTGCAAGAGGAAACGCCATACGCAGCGAGAGGAAGGGGAGGAAGGCATCAAGCCAAGAAAGGGAGAGCTCAGAGTGAGTCCCCACCCCTGCTGCTGCAGAGCCCTCCCAATACCCCTCCTTCTGCCTCTCGGGTCCTTTTCTCCAAAGTACTCCATCTTTTCTTCCCCCAGGGTTGCAGCACTCCCATCCACGCAGCTGTCTCACAGCCCTTCGGTCCCTACGACACAACCACCTCTGCATCACCCACCGTTGCACATCCCCTTCCTCCGTCCCTCGGTCCCCTGCGCTGCTGGCCGTCACCTCCTTGCCTTTGTACAGGGCAAGATGAAGTTTCCCCTCCAGCTGCAGACAAAGGGTCCACTCTCTGAATAGCCTCGAGATGGGGAGGGGACAGTGGAGCAGCAACAGAAGCACGTAGAGGACACCAGAGGTGGGCGTCAATTTGGGGATCAACTATGAGATAAGAGGTCAGTTTTAGCATCCTGGCTTCTGTACAGCCCTGGGTGCTCGTGTGTATTTGCACCAAGCAAAGACCAAAGCCACGACAGACCTCTTGCCGTATCGTTCTGGAGCAAGGTTGGGAGCAGGCATCCAAACCACGTACCTCGGCCAACGCTGAGGGCGTTACTGGAGATCCAGCAACATCCCCCATGTTCTCACAGCACAACCAGCCGATAGCCCAAGTACAGACCCCACCACCACCAGTAACACCAGTCTGCTGGAAAAAAAACTGATGAGCAAAGGGGAGAGAGCCCTGGAGCACAACCTGCACTTAAACAGGCCACTCCAGTGGCTGTTCCAAGGGGTGAAGAGGTACGACAAGAGGAACCAGGAGCAGCCTTTTTGGATGGAAACGCTGCCTACGGCACTTAGCTCTTGCTGCACAGGGGAGCGGGGAAGGAAGGGTTTCCTGGTTCGTGGCCAATACTGCTGTTCCTCTTACGGAGGATATGCCTTCCCCAGGGTGTGTTTCAACTGAGAGCACGAGACACACAGTTTCCATAGTTCACTTTCCCTCTCCACCCACCGGGAATTTTTCACGTTTTCTGGGAAAAAAAAACAACAAAACAAAACACCTCAGAACACAACCAACCATCTGCTCACCAACCACGGCAGTTTCCAACAGACCTCCCTTCCCTAGAGAGCAGCTGTCAATACAGATGTCAAGCAACCGTTTTTAGGCAGCTGAAGTTGGGTTTGATCAGTTCTCCACTTGAATGGAGTAAAAAATGTGAGAGAGGAAAGAAACGGTAAATATTTTAGGTGCTGAAGACCACCCCTTCCTGGCCCAAGAGCTCATCTGCTCTCAAGGTTGCTTGCTTTGCCTCTATCCTGATCAATCAGCGAACACCGACTTAAACAGGAGCCCTCCTGCTGAGAGTTTCTGGAGTGCCAGCTCCAGCCTGGTCGCTCCAAGTCCCATTGACCTCACGGAGCCAAGAGAAGCCACAGAGGAGAAGGAAAGCAATAAAGCAAACTGCTAAATGCTTCAGGGGTGGGGAGAGGGAATCAGGAGGACAAACTGGGGGAAATGGCAGGCCCATACTAGGAGAAAATCATCATCTCTGAGGAGAGAGGAGCCAAGGTTTAAAGACTTCAGCTGAAGGTTACCAGCAGAAGACAGCAGGGAAGGACAAACGGGTTTATGTGCCTTTCCATCTCCATAGCGAACGGCGGAGAGTCAGATGGCTCTTGCTGATGAGTGGAGCAGAGAAGTGACATGTAAGCTGGCATTTGGTGGGGCTCTAGCTGTGACCATGGCACCAGCCGGTGATTTTGCACCGCTCATCACCAGAACTCCTCCAGAGGAAGCTCTGCCTGCACCTGCCGTACCTGCGGTGATCGAGGGATGGACGTCGCGGCCCAGGAATAAATCCTGTATTCTTGCTCTTTGGCCCATGCTCCCCAGCAGAGATGGATTCAGTAGGAACCATTCATGTCTCCAGCCCGATGTTCAGCTACTCCCCAGCCCCACATCTCAGATTTAGCACCAGTCGCTGCCTCAACCCCGCAGGGAGCCTCATCCCAGCCCTGCGCGGGGATGCCGGCATCTCAAAGGGGTCAAATTCCCAGCTTTATCATGACAAATCCCTCACAGCTGTCTAGCAGAGGATCCTGAAGCGACGATGAAAAGCGGAAAGTATCTACCTCATTTTCCATATAGGAAGTTAGAGCACACGTGTTAAATGATTTACGCAAGGATACAGAGCGATTTAGTGCAAGAGCAGGAAAAGGCCTCCAACAGCCCAACTTCTAATTGCCACACCATCATTCCCTCCCAGTGCAGCTTAAATCCCAACTCACCAGTAAATAAAAGCTACGCCAAAAAGCGGATCTGTTTAGGAGAGGGGCACCCCGATGCTTTTAGCAACACAGTGAGAAATATCGATCTATTTTTGCTGAATAAAATCCCTCCATACACGCACGTATCAGAATTCGCTGCCCTCTGCTCCAGCCCTCAGCAGTTATTTCCCTTTTTACAGCTCCCGTCCCTGCTTTCGGAGGTGAAATTCAAACCCACCGGAGCTCCCCAGGGGACCGGCAAGGGCTGGGGCAGGGGATGAGCGATGCGATGGCGGGCAGAGGTTTGGGCAGGGGGTAGGGGTGGCTGGCAGCCCTGCAAACTGTCTCCCCCCCCAGCAGCCTTAGGCACCACCGCATCCCAAGGCTGCGCATCCCTGTCCCAGTCTTGGGGGTCCCACCGGGCTGCTGGTGGCAAAGTCACCCCTGCCTGGCCCACGGGCATCCCCTTCCCAGCCCTGACGCATCCCTGGGGATGGGGATGAGTCACTGGGAGTGAGAGAGTCGTGAGTCAAAGGGATGTATGACTGAAGCCTCTGGGGATGATGATATCCGCCTTTAGCCCGCTGGAAACCGGTGACCGAGATTGCTGGGATACAGCTGCTGATAACTTCACTTGAAATGTGGGATGACCCCCTCTGGGGTCTTGCAAAATCCATCCAGGGACCTCAGTCATCTGGCCCTAGCAGGTACATACTTCGTAGAGGCATTCAGGTGGTTAAGGAAGCCAAGCAAGATGCTTCTTATGCAGGGCTCCCCTCCACATGTGCTAAAAAAAAGCAGCAAGGAGTTTCTGGAGCACTCTTTACAGGGTATAGGTTTGCAAAGCCAGCTGAAGCAGTTAAAGCCTCTTCCCTCTCCTTTACAGGTGGTGTAGTCAAGGAAACAGGTCTCTGGACTGGGAAGCGGGAGATCTGACACTAATCACTTGTGCAGCCGCCGGCAGTTCACTCATCTCTATACATGTCATCAGGACCTTGCCTCCAGGTATACTCACTGCAGCCATCACCCAACAACTCTGACCAGAGCTGGGGTCCCTACAGCACTGTCACAGCAACACCAATAACAGACCAGTCCACACAAACCATTCCTGGGCAGGAGAAAGCACAACCATGGTCTGGGCCGAGTCTCCCAAGTCAGGATTCCCACCAGGCCAGACAGCAGGGTACCGGCAGTACGATGCTCTGTTTTTCCAGCACTGCTTAGATGAGAAGATCTTGAAAACTCTTTGCTTATAGACTGGGTAGAGCTTGGGCCCAACTGGTACAACAGCTCATGGACCGGTCAGCACCAGGCACTTCCAAGCAAGATGCAGAGACACAGACCCTGGCACAGGACCAGGCTGTTCCCTTGATCTCCAACAGGGACCTACCCAAATCTCAAAGTCCAAGTAAACATCTTGGAGACAGTGAAACGGGGGAAGCCCATGACTTGCTGTAGCTCACACAAGTCAATGGCACAGGGACAAAATCCCAGACCCAGCACCGACAGCATCCTTACCCACACCGCTGTGTGGCTCTGCCCAACACAGCTGCCCTCACCAGCCTGATGCTAAAGCAGAAACCGGCCCTGGGCTCAAAGCCTGCATCCAAGTCCTGATCCAGGCTTCCCAACCCGCGGTTCCACACCACTCCACTCCCTAGGAGCTGCTTTCCAGCTTCCTGGGTCTCCCTCAAATCCAGCATCCCTGCCAAGCCTTCAGGATTTTAACTGTTTCCATTTCTGCCCCTAAACCACCCGGATGCACTCAAACACACGTTGCCCTTGACAAAGGCTCTGGCTCCATCAGAGCTGCTCAGTTGCTGTGGTCCCTCCAGCTCGTGTATGCTGGGCAAGCCTGATGCTCCCTGCCACTGCAAGGGATCAGGCAC
>NW_009628535.1:19998-24125 GCF_000690535.1 Cariama cristata
CACCTACGGAGCACATTGCCCCCAGCCCCAACCCCCCCCCAAGTCAGCCTCCCTCCTCATCAGCAAGGTCTTGCCTACGTCACCAAAACCCCTACTCCAGCACCATGACTAAGAACTTGAAGCACGTAGCCCTGGAAAGAAAAAGCATCTGAAACTAATAAAAAAAAAGCATGTCCTGCACTCATCGGGAAGGAAAGGAGAGAGCGTTACAGGCATGTAAGCAGTGCCAGCTGGCAGAGGGTGGGATGCCAGCAAGGGGTTGTCGCAGGTGTATACAAATGCTGCCCCAGGTTGGGAAGCCACGGAGGGAGAGCCCAGCATGGGGGGAATCAGGGAGAGGCTCATTTCTGAATATATGGACCAATACTTCCATTAGCAGCGACACCAGTGGGTGCCCACCCTTCTGTGCCCTGAGCCCGCTTCTCCAAACCCAATGGGATTTTGAAGAATCACCATTTCAGACAACAGAACCACCAAAATATGAGCATTTCTCTGCTCCAGTGCACCAGAGACCAAACTTGGTTGTCTTGATGATACAGTTTAATTTTCCAGATCTGACAGCCAGGAGTGAAATGCAAACAAACCTTTATTCCCACAGCCTCAAGCTACAACCTTCCTGCCAGTTCGTGGTCAAAGTTGCAACCTGGAGATGTTGCAGAGCTCCTCCACAAATCCTGCATCCAAGCAATCATGCTTATCACTCCCCAGATTGGTTTCACTGGAAACCAGAACTTGCTCCAAGAACGACTGCTTTAATTTACAAGGTATCTGGTAACGATGTAATTGCAAAATTAACACAGATCTGTTTACATAGCACCAACTTCACGTGGACCAGGCCAAGGGGAAAAAAAAAATAAATCTTTTTGGTACAAAAAAAGACATTTTTTACAGTGAGAACAATCAATCACTGGAACAACCTCCCCAGAGACATGATAGAATCCCCATTGCTGGAGGTTTGTAAGATGTGATTGAACACGGTGCTAGATAACCTCATCTAGGCTCCCTTTCCCATGAAAGGCTGGACCAGGTGATGTTCTGAGGTCCCTTCCAACTTGGGTTATTCTACAACTGTATGAAAAAAACACACTTTCAGATTTATTGCATGATTATTGCTCGTAAAACTAACATATTTTATTCACCTCTAAAATCATGCCCATTCTCCCTCAAGCCACAAAACAGGGCTGTTTATAAGTCTCTAACAACACTCTTGGCATCAGCATCCCATCACCTTTTTGAACGTGACACTGAAGGGCTCTTTCACTTCACCTGCCACTCAAACAGCAGCTCCATCCAGCAGCAAGGACTCACGGTCCTCCTGTGCTGGGGGTGCGGTACCCAAATGCTGGCACAGGACAAATAAATATAACAGCAGCAGCCTGAAGTGCTAGAGGAAAGGTAGAGGGGGTACTGTAACCCACTCAGAGATGGCCATGAAGAAATTAATTGTCAGTGTTGGTGCTTAGGAAGGAAGCTGCCCTTGCAAACAAGCCGTTGGGAAGAAGCAGTGGGCATAGCCCAAGAAACTCAGTGTAAAGGGGTCATTGTCTATGAATATGGACAATTACGCGTGTATCTAAAGGATGCTGTCTCCATCAGCTGTTCGGAGTAGCCACCAAGCACTAGTTGTCTGGGTGGAACAGCCTCAGATCCCATGCACACACTCATTTTAGAGATTTACAACTCCCTTTGCAGCAGCATCAGAACAGCTTTGAGTTTCCAGCTGCGCTTCTGAGCTCCCCCACGCAGGCAGGCACCGCTGCGATCCCCCCTTTGCCTACGGAGAGCTTCAGCGCAGAAACCCAAACACCGGAGCCTTACCCAAAATCAAAGGCTAATGAGAACACAAATGCCTTTTCCCAAGGACTTACAGAAAATCTGGGGCAGAGCAAAAAATTTCACCTAAATTTTCTCCGGTATAAGACTACTCGTAAAATGGGACTTGCTGCCCATCAGGACCTGCCCGTACTCCGGTCACGGAGCCCTCAGCCCGACTACAGCACTCACGGCACAAGGCATCGCTGCTCTCTAACAAACTATTCTGTCCATTAGTTACAGCTGCAAGTCCCACGTGGAGAAGCCAACAGGACATAGATATTGTGCTTCTGAGATCATTAAGGCAACAGAAGACATGTGTTGACCCAGACATACTTCCCTAACTACGTACTTGCTCCTAATCAGCATTATGGTATGCTGGACCTTGGAAGCGCCCCGACTTGCATGAGAAACGTCCTCCCTCACCCCGACAGCATGGGAATCACTCTGCTGGAGGCTCCGAGTCGTCCAGCAAAGCATGAAGCAGGAGGGCAGGCAGCAAAGGAGCTTCTACCCCGGGGTCAGCCAAGTTCAACAGAGCGGTGTCGAGAAGCGTTACCTGCGCTGTCAGACGAGAGATGAGTTGTGCCTCACAACGGGATTGTATTTAATGGAGACAAGCAGAAATTCCAGCAGATTTAAGAGCAGACGTCAGGAAATGGATAATGCTTCATACCTTGACATGCCTCAGACAACTGCGGGAATGCATCCGCTGGCCAGGCAGGAGCAGGCAGCCAAGAGCGGGCTGGGAGCAGCACGGAGCACGCTGCAAACCCAGCCGTCTGCCGAGGCAATTCCACAGCCTCATGAAACCCAAACCCTTCCCTGAGCCTGTACGGACCTACTATTAAATGAACTGAAACCCACTGTACGGACCTACTATTAAATGAATTGACACCCACAGCCACAACAGGTTACTACAGAACACCTAGGGCGAAGGGAAATGCCCCGGGGGACAGGGCATCGCACACCGCAGCAAACCGCGGGGCTCGGCACCAGGCAGGGGCCCGAGGAGTGGGATGCTGACAGCAGAAGGGAGGGCTGAGGACAGACCAACAGCCACCAGCAAAGGCAGGAGAGGCAGGAAGGTGTCCCTGGTGCCAGGACTGGATGAATGCAGTGGGAACTAACAGGAGGTAGAAGCAGCCAGACTGTAAATGCCTCATCTGGTGTCCCATGTGTGTGATGTGCTACAAGCCAGAGGAAAACAAAAAACGTCTGGTAAAAGAAGGTGTATAGCTGTGAGAAGACCACTAGAAAGAAACATGTCAGGCTTTCACCTGCCGTTTCCTAGGAACAACAGGGACACCAAGAAACCTGAGACAGACAAGATAGCTAGAGTGATTAGAAGCAACCCCAACTCCTCTGCCCTGCTACACGCATTTTAAAGATTAACTTCCATTAAAAATAAAAAAAAAAAGAAAGAAACAAGCACATTCACCCCCAACAACCCTTCACACCTCCAGCATTCACATACAGGGTTGCTACTTTCCTTTCCCACTGCTCAGTCCAGGCACGTGGTGCTGGCCCAGGTGGCCCTGAGGACCACTGAAGATGCTCTATCTTCCTGCATCCAGTCTGAGAGCCGCTGCCTCCCCATCTCTGCAAACAGGGGCTGTCCCCTTGCTGCTCGGATCATTTAGGTGCATGGTACGATGTATAAAACCACATTAAACTCTGTATGAATACGCACAGACAAACATATCGCTGGTGGCTATAAAACTGAAAGATGAAGAATGATCACCAAGGGGTTAATAAACAGGTCATCCTGCTGTCCGGAGTTCAGCAGATTGCATCCACCTACAGCACTCCCAGCTGCTGGGCCCTGCCTAACACATACAATCATAGAATCATTATGGTTGGAAGAGACCTCAAAGCTCATCAAGTCCAACCGTATACCCGATGCCACCATGCCCGCTAAACCCACTAAACCGTGTCTTGAAGCGCCACATCTAAATGTTTTTTTGAACACCTCCAGGGATGGTGAGTCCACCACCTCCCTGGGCAGCCCGTTCTGATGCTCCTCCTTGCAGTCAGGTGTTACAATCACCTACTCATCCTCGCTTGTTAACTCTTAAAATGAGTTTTCACAGTGCAATTTCAAAGGTGACATTAATAATTTACCTGGGAGATCAGACCTCCTTTCCCATCACAGTTGCACCCATCCTGTCACCCCATCATCGCAGTAACCAAAACCCCACTGCTCGGCGTGCTGCAGGCCCTCCCTTTTCTTTTAAGGAGAGGTAAGAAGCCCCATGGCATTAACAATTAAGGCTTTGTAGAAAAATCTGGACTAGTCAAAAGAGCCATCTGCT